>NC_088711.1:28199181-28499181 GCF_963576615.1 Watersipora subatra
AATAGCTTTCTTAGAGGGTGATTGCTCGGAAAAGATTTATTTAATATTTTGATGAATGTCTGACCGATGAATGTCTGACCGATGAAATAACATCGGTCAGACATTCATCAAAATATTAAATAAATCTTTTCCGAGCAATCACCCTCTAAGAAAGCTATTTAATAGAAACAACACAAAGATTGGCTACAGCTGCATGCCTAACATCAAACAAACCATCAACAATCACAATAAGAAGCTTTTGAACAACGCCTCGACGCACCCAGCAAACAACAAAACATGCAACTGTCGTGCACCAAATGAATGCCCTCTCGAAGGAAACTGTCTTAGCAAGTCGCTCATTTACCAAGCTGTAGTCACCGCAGACGACGGTAGCAAACCTACAGAAAGTTATATTGGCCTCACAGAAAATTCTTTTAAGACACGATTCAGCGGCCACATATCATCTTTCAGGCACCAGGACAAGCAATCTGCCACAGAGCTTAGTAACTACATCTGGCAGCTAAAAGGCCTGAACACACCGTATACGATTAAATGGAAAATCATTCAACACGCAAGGCCATACGACCCAGCCACCAAGCGTTGTAACCTGTGCATATCAGAAAAGTATATCATCCTCACAAAGCCAGAAATGAGCTCACTCAACAAGCGTAATGAGCTAGCTTCCACATGCCGACATTCTGCTAAATACACACTACGAAATGCAATTACATAGCTATCAGTCGTTATAGTAATTACACCTTTCTTATATATAACTCAGTTGGACCAAAACAATTTTATCTGATGATTGTCTGCGTAACAGACATGAAACTAATAGTAATGAAGTTGTTTTTTATCTAAGGTTTTACATGAATAAATTTTATATTTAAGCTCTGATCACTCATTGAGCACTATTTGGCAGCTTTAACACACTACTTTGGATTAAGCATAAATCTAGTAAAATCTCATTTTATTGCAGCGTTTTGGAGGTTTTTTATTACTGTTTTTAAGACAGACAGACAAGCTGTCAATAAAATTAATATTTATACTACTCTGATAGCGGCAGCATGAAAATCTATGAATTGTTTTTTAGCTTTTATGATATAAATATGTGAGATTTTGTGAATTAATAAATTCAAAGCGAGAACAGATGTTTTGTAAGGAACTAATTGCTTATTGCGTGAATAAACCCTATTTTACAGAACAACATTCAAATAAAGCTGCCAGTTCATGACCTTTGAATTCGACAAATTATGTGCTCTTACAGCCAATATATATTAATAAAAAACAATTGGTCGAAGTGACAGTTTACATTGCAAAATGGTTTGAAAGAAATGCTTTTTGCAATGCCATCGTGTTTGAGAAAATTATTGTATTGAACATCCAACTGTTAGATTACACTGCTGCATCCGTCTATATACATGTATTTAGTAAAAGTGTGACTTTTCCTTTTAATCACTTTCAGTTGTGGTGGAAATTACCTTCTCAATGTTGGACCAACTCATGATGGTAGAATTCTACCAATATTTGAGGAGAGGTTGAGACAGATGGGGGCGTGGCTTAAAGTCAATGGAGAAGCGGTATATGCTAGTTCACCCTGGAGATATCAGAATGATACCACGACTGGGAACATCTGGTTAGTGAGCTCTGGTGTCTGGTGAAGACACTATATTCTAGTGCATGCTGGGATTGTTAATGTTCGGCAATACTGGTTTCTAGTTTATTACAAACTTGTGTTGGCTGAAGATCTGGCTCTGGCTATATCGCTGGCTGAGTTCTCAAACCAGTCATGTGGGACACAAAGCTACATTCACAAAATGGATTACAAGTTTTGGTTTTCTGTAATTCTATTTTAATATTAGTTAGAATTTTCAAAATTCAGTAAACAATATCCTGACACGGATGACAATGAATAAGTAAAATATTTTTATCCTCTCAGTATTCATTGTGGCTAAAACTCATTTTCATAATTCCAGTTGACTGGTTTGTTCACAAACTAGTTTAGAAGTTGGAGCGCAAAGCAGCCAACTGGTATATCGTTGAAGCATAACAATGCATCTGAAGATGCACAAGCGCATAGAATTACATTGGTTTATAGTGTACAAATACTGTATTTGCTTTCTCTAGATGAACAACCAGATAGTCTTACGACATTAAGGTACATAAGCACAAGTTTATGATAGTAAATTTAGTCTATTTTAGGAGCAAATTTACGTATGATTTGTCTGTTTCTGCCAAAAAAGGAAGCATTGACTCGAGATCTTTCACTTTTGCTTCAGCTAACGTTATCACCCTTTTTGTCTTCTGGAGCATTGGCTAATCTGATCTCAGATGAGGATCCTCTTGACAGGGTTTTACTTAAAACAGAATTCAATTTTAGACTAGGCTTATTCGTGTGCTCATGGTGGGAAACATTTTGAGGTCTTAGCTGCGCGGTAAACAAGCTTCTTCACCTTGGTGTAGCATACCAGATTATAATGCCCTGTTTTTGTCATTTCACTATACTTTTTGAAGTGTTTTTCCCCAAAGGGTGACTTCCATAGTTTTCTTGTTTGGTTTTGTATTGAGTAAGTGGCGAATAACATCACATTTTCTTTGTTGGTACCAACATCATTGCAAGGTTTGCTACAACATACCATATTTAGTGCTATATAAAGGAGGAGAACCGATAATAATACGAGCACCATTTTGCGGTATTCAAAAACAAGATTCAATATTGATGACGGAAAATGCTGTAAAAGTTTAGGTTCAGTTTTTTTGAATAATATGGTTTAAAGTCCAAAACCTACTCCCCTAAATATCTGGTTTAAAACTTCACTTTTTTCAATACAATTTTTCTTTTGCTTCTTATTTGCAACCTTCATGCTTGTGCAAGTCTTGCAACGAAGCAGTGTTGATTGGGAGTTGCGTATATGCAATGAAGCAGTTTTTACAAAACACTATATGCAATTTCAACTATCTGAAACCAAGACTGCAAAAAAAAGGGAATTTCTTCAGCAAAAAATCTTTACTAATCACTGATAAAAATAAAACAAATCAGATTAACATATCTCAACCTGCTTAGTAATGAGTTTTTTAAGTTGTATCAAGACTTTACGGACACCCAGCATATAGTCTGTATTGAACAAACTAGTTGACTGGTTTGAGCTCTAACGAAATTGTAGAATAAACCCATTTAGCTGATTTGTATGACTGAGATCTCAGAGAAAAACAAAAACTAGGCAAAGAAAATTTGTCCATATATTTGTAACCCTATAAACACCCAAAAATGCAATTATCTCAATTTCTTCCGTTTTCGTAGTTAGTTGATTTGAGAACTGAGACAGCGATATGTGAACTATTTCAATGCCTTAACAAACCCTCATTCTCAAAATACTTTTCGTTGGATTTACTGTATCAATATTTACTTATACTGTTTCAATATTTACTAATACTGTATCAATATTTCCACGACCAAACGAGCGGAGCGAATGTTTGAGAGTTTTATGATAAATGCATGTCACACAACTCACGAAAATTATTCATCAACAACGTCGCAAACCCTTGTATCGCAATCTCATCAACAAATTTAACCATTTTTTTTGTAGAGTCGTTTAAGTATAATAACGATACAAAACACATATAAGCCTATTTAAATTTGTTACTAAGTCTTTGAAAATTGTCGACAGTATCTTCAAACTTACCCATCTGATTGGATTATACACAAATAGACAGATTAATTTGGCCGAAAATCATTATTAAAACTGGCCAAGCCTTACTTTTATCAAAATCAAAACCGGCAAATGAAACGCCGAGCGACAGAGAATAGGACCATTAAGTTGTGCGCATTTCACGAAAAAATAACGTGCACATTTCACCAGTCTATAGCGTTGTCGAATTGCCGAAGGTTTCTGTAATTAACGTAGAAGTACGGAAATATAATCGTTTCTTTTTTGACGATTTCAAAGTAACTGACAGAGTACTTTGGTATTCTAACTGGTGTCCAAAGCAGTGAAAGTAAAAGAAATGACGATGATATTTTTTTCTAACGATTCTTATGAGATTATTACAATATTTAATTATAAGTTTGGATGACTATTGAAGTGTTATAGTCACACTAACAACATCGATGATGGGCAATATGTTACTGTTATTATTTTTTCTAAATAGTTTGGTTTAATAGATTTTCTAAAAATCTATATAAATATCACAATTTCTTGATATTGTTAGCTATGACGTTTTGAAATGTAAACAAAATTGTGCATTGGTTTTCTATTATTACTGTATTACTATATTAATAATATTGGTTATTCTAATAATATCAGTGCATTTTACCTCTAATATTGCATTTTTCCTATTGCAGGGGGAGAGATACAAACATATAATCTTTTCCTTTCATTATTGCTGTTTGTTGTACATAATAACACCGTCACCCAGTACATAACAGCTACCACTGCAGTTATCCTATTGCACTGCAGTGCCATTTGACTGCTAATATTGCATTCCTCAACCATCAGTACTCTTTCTTTTTTCCAATATCACTTTGGTCGTGGGCTGTATGACGGGAATTTCTAGCTACTAATACTGTATCAATATTTACTAATACTGTATCAATATTTACTAATACTGTATCAATATTCACTAATACTGTATCAATATTTACTAATACTGTATCAATATTTACTAATACTGTATCAATATTTACTAATACTGTATCAATATTTACTAATACTGTATCAATGTTTACTAATACTGTATCAATATTTACCAATACTGTATTAATATTTACTAATACTGTATCAATATTTACTAATACTGTATCAATATTTACTAATACTGTAACAATATTAAAAAAACTTTGTACAATGGTGCAAGTAGAACTGCTACATTACAGATTACAGTGAGGTTGGTCTACCTGCTCATACGGTTTAAATGTATAATATCAGTCTTGGCACTTTTATCATAATTATACATGTAGCTTTTATATATTCCTTTAGGTACACACAGAAGAAGTCAAACAGTTCATCAAGTGGATACAGTGTCTATGCATTTGTACTCGAATGGCCTGAGAATAATAAACTTACACTGGGTGCCCCCATAGCTACCCCTACTACAATTATTAGCATGCTTGGATACTCAGGTGTTAATCAGTACTTTGAGTACAGCAGGAGTGATGGGGCTGGTCTGGTAGTCAACTTTCCTTACATTCCACCAAACAAGTTACCTTCATTCTATGCCTGGGTCCTTAAACTAGACAACCTGGGTAACTAATTGCACATATTTGCCCTATCCACTGTTGCATGCTTTTAGAACATGAAGGAAGAGGAGTTATGAAATAATAGTAACCACACAACAACATTATATTCATCTATTTGCCTGGGTATTCAAACTAGACAATCTTGGTAACTAAAGTAAAACTTATAGCTAACTTTTATTTTTCTTTTGTGTAAATATATTTTTACTATTTTACACCTCGCTCATCCGTCAATCTTTTTTGTGATGATATAAGTTTATTATTTTTGTCTCACAATTACTTTCTTTATTTTTGCATAATGTGTTTTACAATATTTAAAATATCTCATATATTTAAAATTTTACAGAAAATTAAAATATAATTTTTTCAATATGCGTTGATTGCTGAATCAGCTTCTCATATACAGTTATGTTACACCTTTATTTTTTAAGGCAATACAGTTTTACTTCTTAGGCTGAGCCATTGTCTGTACTGATGTAAAAATTGCACGCACTAAATATTAAAAATGGCACTGACAACACCATTAATTGATATGAAATTTGTCCTGGCCAACAGATCTGTGCTATTGTGCTAGCTCTATAAATGTGTCAGATTCTGGTTTATCACGAACACTAGGTCATTTTAAATTAATTATCCACAAGTTGGACACATGATTTTGCTATTTGTTACAAAACGAATTTCAACCAAAACTAGTAAGAGCTCATAAAGATTATTACCAGAGTATCCGATTCAATTCGTATAAAAATTTCCAACTTTCGCGCTATGCGCTTCCGAGCCATATAGCTTCACGTGAAACTACGGCGGATTAAAGCGCCTCGAGTTTGCAACTTTTGCACTATAATCGGACCATACAATTTCATTTCGTCTCAGCCTGCAAAAGGAGGCTTTTGTTTCATTGTTGTATATCATATTTTATCAATAAAGAGTTCATCATCAAATGAGACACCCCAATTACTCACTTTGCTTGTTGTTTACAAACTCGGGATGATTTTGCGTTAGCCTGGGCATGGCTCTCGTGGAGGATTGGGAGAGAGAGACAGGATGGCTCTCTCTCCCAATCCTCCACGAGAGCCATGCCCAGGCTAGTTTTGCGTAACACAACTCGAGTTCATCAAAAACCCAGCCCGAGTTCTTTGGACAGAAACCTGAGTTCAACAACTCGGTTTGAGAACATGGAACTCAAGGCACTGTTAGCTCTATAGCTCCACTGTAGACTCCATAGTACATAAGTAGTATACGACTCTGATGCGCTGTTGTTAGGAACATCGTAGGCTCTGTTGTATCACATGACAGTCACGTGTACAAAATAGCATCTTCACATCAGAAAATGGCATACGCGAGGGTAGTCGTAGCAACATTTCTTGTGCAAGTTATTGCTGATTTTACTCAGTCTAGTAGTCCTTATGCCCCAACTTGGGAATCGCTTGATTCTCGGCCACTTCCTACGTGGTATGATGAAGCCAAGATAGGAATATTTGTTCATTGGGGCGTGTTTTCTGTGCCTGCAATTAGTAATGGTAGTGCCGCTGAACAGTTTTGGACTGCTTGGGACGAAGCAAAACCAGGAGACTACGTTTATGAGTTCATGAAAGACAACTATCGAGATGATTGGACATATGGTGATTTTAGCAATCAATTCACGGCAGAGCTATTTGACGCAAACAAATGGGTTGATTTGTTTCAGGATGCTGGCGCTAAGTAAGTACATGTATACTAAAATATTTACTACAGGTTACAGGGTGGCAGGTGACGTATTTTTGGACATCGTTTATGTTGAATTGTGACTCTGACTCATTTTGATGTTGAATATGTAATAGTATTTATTCGAATCAGGTTAGGCGCAGATGACGAGTTTAGGTATTTATGTAACCAGATTATTTTGCACCGTTGAACGGTAAGCTTGTATTATTTAACTATTTCAGTACGAACTAGTTATCGGTTGACTGCCCCCAAGCCTAATAAATTTTTCAGTAGCCATATAACTAAAACGGACCTGCACGGAATTGAGCATAACTGAAGTGCTTTTCAAAATAATCCAGATTTGGTTTTTGCTTCCAGAAAACATTCTAAGCTACAATTTGATATGAATATCTATGCACTTTTACAAATGTTACTAACCAGAATTTCTAATCCATCCCTTGAACATTCTTTTGGATCAAAGATAATGTTTACGTTGCAATGCAGCTCACAAGCGGTTTTTTGGTACTGATGTTTTGTTATTATGTTAGATTGATGGAAAGCCTTATCGGCAGCCAACCAAAAAAAGATTTCTCAATTCCAAGCAATAGAACAAGTGTTATGAGCTTCTAACCAACACTACGTCGATAACAGCTTTATCAATTATATAATCGAACAGTATGCTACAGTATATTATATTGAAATGCATTGCAGAGGTTATTATGGATATGTTAAGCATAGAACAAGACAATTAACTACAAGCTAACAGAAAATCACCAGCAAAGAAAGTCCATGTACAGTAAAAATTAACATGAATGAAAAATAAAACAATTTATATATATTTATGAAAGAATTGTTTTAAAAGTGCCGCTCAGTATGCCACCACCTAAAACAAGGTGCTGGACACAAAGGAATGTCACCACATTGTGCATAACAATATTTGGTTTCGAATCTCTTTTTGTTCGTTGCCTCCGATCATTTTGAATTGGCACTATTACACACTCGACACGATCTAAACTTTATCCTCCCAGTCAGGTCAGAAGTTTGGAAGGAAGGATAATGATTTGTAGTCTTTAGCCTTGCTAAATCTGAGCCAATTGAATGCGGTTTTCCAGCTACATCACCTCTACAGTCATTATCTGGCCATGCCATATGTAGTAGTTGATCACATATAGACGATATTTCATGCTGGTGACTGATTTCCCCATTACGTTGCGATGTACTACAGACGAATTGTGAATAGCAATGTCAACAAGATGGAAAAAGAGTTTATTGTACCATTTGATTGACCTTCCTTCTATATGGTAGTATTTGACCATCTGGTCAGTCAAGTCAACTCCACCCATGTGACCGTTGTAGTCTACACTAGTATTGGAGCAGGCTTCCTGATTGGTTGGTCATTGTACGTTCGGCGGTCTAATTCAGTGAGCTCGAAATTGCTGTGATAGTTTGAGCAAAACAAAATGAAATTTCTGTCCACCCAGCATCCAGTCAGAACTGATGTACTAGTACTGCGACTCACCTTTTTTCAGAAGTTGACCAGGCTTTTTTTTGATGGACTTGGGCACATATTTTCTATTAGAATGCAATGTTCTGTACTCCGTAGGCATACATTCCTTGCTCGTACAGCTCTTTCATTAAAGTAGGGCTAGAATATAAATTGTCCATGGCCATTAGGTATATGACCTTGGTTCAGCATATCCTGCATCACGTCAAAAACAACTCTGTGCGCTACACCTTGATTCATGTTAGAATTCTCTCTGTCTATGCCGACATAAAGCGAATATTTATAAACGTAGCCTGTCTGGCTCTCAGCAAGAACATAACCTTTGAGACCAAAACACGCTCTCTTTTTGGGCTTGTACTATTTGAAAAATAATCTACATCTGAACAGTGATAATGTCTCATCAATACAAATTTGCTGCCCAGGCTTTATACAGAAGCAAATCGATAGTTCAGTTTCTTAAAACATCATTTATTTTGTAGCAGCGCTCAGTAGATGGATTTGAATTATCTACGAAGTGGAGTGCACTCAGTATTCTCATAAATTTGTCCTTAGATATGACAGAGTTGAACAACGAAGTTGTTAGGATCGGATTCATAGACCAATATGATTTTGCATTGGCTTTTTTCTTATCTCTGTGAGCGTAATCAGAGCGAATACACGATGCAAGTCATTTTTAGTTATTGCCTTCCAGTTGGTGATTTTCTCACTGCCATACTCGTTTGTTTCTTTCAATATCATGTCCATAATTCTATCATTCATAAATAACTGATAGCAATCAAGAGCTGATGAATTCGCTCCTAGCCTCACCTTTACACCTGAAGCTCCTGTAAATGGAATTCTTTGGTTCTGCTGCGGTTTATTCTTCTTCCATTCTATTCCACCTAATGAGAACAAATACATGTAGTAAAGAAAACCTACACACATCTCTTAGTCTATCCAAAGTGACTGTAAAACAAAAAATCAAACGAAAATGTTACCGATACAACATTGATTACCTGGTTGATTGCGGCGATTAGGTGCATCTCCACCACCACCATTTCCTCTCCCTCTGGTACCCATCCTTCTACCACGATTACTCCTACGCATACCACGATCACCTCTCTGTCTACCATGAGCCCCTTGCTGTCTACCATGAGCACCTTGCTGTCTACCACGAGCACCTCTCTGCCTACCACGAGCACCTTGCTGTCTACCCTGAGCACCTTTCTGTTTACCACGAGCACCTTGCTGTCTACCACGAGCACCTTGCTGTCTACCCCGAGCACCTTGCTGTTTACCACGAGCACCTTGCTGTTTACCACGAGCACCTCGCTGTCTACCACGAGCACCTCGCTGTCTACCACGAGCACTTTGCTGTCTACCACGAGCACCTTGCTGTCTACCACGAGTACCTCTCTGTCTACCACAAGCACCTTGCTGCCTATCTCGAGCACCTTGCTGTCTACCGCGAGCACCTCGCTGTCTACCACGAGCACCTCTCTGCCTACCATTAGCACCTCTCTGCCTACCCCGAGCACCTCTCTGCCTACCCCGAGCACCTTGCTGTCTACCACGAGCACCTCTCTGCCTACCATGAGCACCTTGCTGTCTACCACGAGCACCTTGCTGTCTACCATGAGCACCTTGCTGCCTACCGCGAGCACCTTGCTGAATACCACGAACGCCTTGCTGTCTACCACGAGCACCTCTCTGCCTACCGCGAGCACCTTGCTATCTACCCCAAGCACCTTGCTGTCTACCACAAGTACCTTGCTGTCTACCCCAAGCACCTTGCTGTCTACCACAAGCACCTTGCTGTCTACCACAAGCACCTTGCTGTCTACCACGAGCACTTTGCTGTCTACCACGAGCACCTCTCTGCCTACTACGAGCACCTTGCTATCTACCCCGAGCACCTTGCTGTCTACCACAAGCACCTCTCTGCCTACCACGAGCACCTTGCTGTTTACCCTGAGCACCTTGCTGGGTACCACAAGCACCTTGCCGTCTTCTGCGAGCACCTCTCTGCCTACTACGAGCACCTCTCTGCCTACTACGAGCACCTTGCTGTCTACCCCGAGCACCTCTCTGTCTACCACGAGCACCTCTCTGCCTACCACGAGCACCTTGCTGTCTACCACGAGCAACACCTCTACCAGGGAGCCTATCACCTTCTCCAAAACAAGGTGGTTGTTAGAATCAACTTCAATAAATAAATGTAATGCCATTGTTCAACAAATATCATTAATTGCACTACCAGGTATTACCAAAAACCTCAGTTATTTAGCAGCATGGATGCCACCATCAACGAAATTGTGTGATACTTACTGTGGTCATCAGAATCGGAGCTTGCTTGATTGTTAACATCTTGTGGGTCATAATTAGCATCCAGGTCATTATCATCAGATATTGGTGTTGAAGCCCTAGGCACATCATCAATGGCATCACTCACAACTCCTAGACTGTCTTCACCTACAAATCTAGACACACAAGGTGTGCCTCGAGGTTGGGGCTGTTTGATAGTAGATGCTGACGTTGATAACTATATGCCTGGCTAACTGTGAGTGGAACCATCGGATACAAATGAAATAAAGAATTTTTTATTATTTTGAAGTTCTATGTGGAAATCATAAAACTATTATTTATTATGAGATAATCAAGTGATAATTTCATCCGGAGATAAAAGTCTAAAATTAATTTTATTGAAATTGTTGTAATGATGTGTAGCATGAAAAATAAATATTTTACCCCTTTGAAAAATAATTTGTTGGGAATCCACAACAAAAATTTTGGCTTTTGGTGGAAGTAAAAAGTAATTGCACATAGTGGTGCATCAAACTTACCCTCGTCCATGAGAAAGTTCTCATCTTCCTCTTGAGTTTCACTTTCGTTGCGATTTTCTTCACCTGAGTTGATTACCACATTTGATTCACTTAGGAAGTTGGCCATCGCCCAGATAAACCTTTCCCAAAATGGCGATCAACAAATTTTCAGAACAGTTGATATCGGCCACGCAATTTGTTAGTTAAAAATCTATTGTTCAATCACATATTGCGTATCAAAATGATGCCCACGCTCTTAAATTTCATTTGATAGATCAATAAAATCGATTTAGCCAAAAGGCTAAGCAATAGAGTGGCTCCAAATTTATTCCAAAATATTTGGGATCAGGCCCAAGAGAACACAACTTTTCTCAAAATAGTCAGTAACAGGCCTGAAATTGTTAAAAAACCGTCTTTTAACAAGAAGTATATCAGTATAAGCAATTCCACTTTTAACTCAAATGTAAAATAAAAAGTATGAGTAGATAACTTCAAAGTATGTGATTGTCAGTTTAATGCTTGGTAGCAGGATCACACGGTTGCCTCTCAATATATCCCTTCAATTGTGTGAGCATGGTAACATTGCGATGAGAATTAGGCCTGTTTGGTGTAGCAATCGTGGAAGTGGTTTTGTCAAGATGTATCTGCTGAATTCTACTTTCTGCTGATATGTTTGTATATATGACACAAGTGTGCTCCCTCACAAAATGGTACTTGATGTCGATGTGTTTTGTCCTTTGATGCGAGTGTGAATGTTCTTTGGTAAGAGCTACCGCGCCAATGTTATTGGTGAAGATGGTGTTGTTGTCATCTTGTGTCATCTAGAAAATTTTGCATAACTTTTGTAGGAATAACACTTCCTTTGTGGCCTCGGTCAGTGCCATATATTTTGCTTCGCATGATGACAGTGCCACAGTAGGTTATCGTCTGCTATTCCAGCTGATTGGCATCCTCTTAGTGTAAATATGTAGCCAGTCGTGGATCTTCTGGTAAATGTGTCTCAAGCCTAATCAACATCAACAAAACTGTCAAGTCTCTGGTCTGTCGGTGTAAATGACAAGTGTAGTCCTTTAGATCATTTTAGGTAACATAGCAACCTCTTGACATTGATGACATTGACATGTAACTGTCCAGGTTTTTCCAAGTGTTGCTCAAGATAGTTTTCTAAACTGTCCATGCAATTTCAAGTCGTGTTCCATTCATAAGATATATAAGGCTACCGACAATTTATCTGTATGGGTACTCCTTAGAGATAGCGTGCTCTTTATCTTGATGCTGGTGGCAATTGTAAGTTCTTTTCCGCTGGTGTGCTGACGAGATTGCAGTCCGCCATGCATAAGTTTTTTTCAGGATGCTTTCTGTGTAGCGCTCCTGAGATATAGTGTAGCGATTACTGTCTCTCTTGAAATCGATTCCAAGGAACCAACTTAGTTCTCTATCGTCCATGTTGAACTGCTTGTCGAGAAGTACTTTAGTTTCTGAGATATTTTACTCGTTTTGTGATCAGATTAGGATTTCATCAACCCAGAAGAGTATGATGACCTTTGCTGTGGGATCCCGTATGTTCTCTTTTGCCCAAACACACTGGTCTCCGGCTCCAGATTTCAAACCCTCCCAACTCCAAAAATGTTGTGAGCGTGCGGTACCAGTTTTGGTCACTTTGTATTAGTCCGTTTGTAGACTTGTTTAGGCGACACGATAACTTGTGTCATCAATCTTCTCGAGCCTGGTAGCCATTGCAGGTAGATTACTATATTGATTAGTTATTGATTAGTTATATTGATTACTATATTGTAGGTATATTACTATATTGATTGGGGCGTTTATGTAGACTCCTGTTACATCCAGCTGGTAGATTTTCATGCCTTCACTAGCTGCTTTTTGGAGAAACATTCTTATTGATGTGAATCGTGTTGTGGGGCTGAATGTTTCTTCATAGTCTACCTCTTGGATCTGTGAGTATCCTTTAGCGACATATCTTGCTTTGTGTTGCACTTCATCTGGTTGCTTGCCTTGCTTTATAATATACATCCATCTTCCTATTGTTTCAGTTCTGTCATGTGGCAGTGTTTGTATGGACCATGTGCTAGAGTCCTGGAGGGTGTTTATTTCTTTATCCAGTGTTTTCTTCCACTCTTCCCAGTCGTCTGAGATTATGGCTTCCTCGTAGCATTGGGGGATGCTGCTGCTATTCAGGAGATAAGCATAATCAATATTTCAGAGAGAGAGAGCAGTCTTTTATGTAACTCGGTTGTTTCTTTGTACGCTGGCCCGTTCTGGTTTTGGATAGGGGTTCTATAGCATGTTCTTGTAGAATGATGTGTTCTGCATCATTTCTGCTATTTGGTGCAGGTTTTTGTAGTGTAAGTTTTGTATCCTCACTTCTGCTTTTTGTGGCGGATTTTTGTGGTATGGCATTTTCTGTGCCATTCCTGATTTTATTTGGAGCAGGTTCTTGTTGCATGGCATTTTCTGTGCCATTTCTGCTTTGTGTGATCATTGTATTCCCATTTCTGGCATTAGGGAAGTTACAATTCTGTTGTTGCGGGTGAGTATTTTGTAACTTTTTGAGTTGATGCCGAAATATATATGAACCACTTTTGCCTCGGTCAGAGAGCTTTTGCTTGTTCCCTTCAGTGTAATAAGTGCATTGTGAACTAAAGTTGTACAGTTTTTTCATGTCGGGTTGTGTGCCAGTAAAAAGCTCGTGAGCTGTCCTTTTTATTCGCTTTTGATTGCTTCTATTCTTCAGATACTGTGTGTGTTTGACAGTAAGGCCCCAGAAGTTTTTGGTCATGTCTGATTCTCTGAGTAGGCATAATGACAATTTCATGAGACTCCTCCATGATCTTTCCGATTTTTCGTTTTAGTATGATGAGTAAGGGGCTGTGGTAGTATGTTTTATTCCTCTATCCCTTAGGGTTGTCTGGAACGCTTGTCCCAGGTACTCCATTCCATTATCAGTGTGTATTTCTTTGATGTCTCCGATCGGTGTGTACGTCAGCAATAAATTGTTTGAGAGCTATGTGAGTGTCGTTTTTGTGACGGAGGTTATAGTTAAATAGCATACTTGAATATTCGTTGCTGAAATCAATTATGAAGTTGTGTCTTTTTTGGATATCGGTGTTATTTGGCCACACAGATCTGAGTGGACTTGCTGTAGGGGTTTTGTGGCGAGCGTCGTTTTAAAATGTTCTCTTTGGGTTGTTTTGTAATTTTACTTTCTTCACAAATGTTGCAGGTGGTATTGTGTTTGGGTTTGGGCTATCTCCATTCCTAATGTTACTTATCTAGCTCGAGAATGTCAGCTGAGTTCATGTGGTTAAGGGTTTTGTGCCACTCTGATAGTGATTTTGTAAGATTGATTGAATCAGCTGCGTGTGCTATGTTAAGAAAGAAAAGTCTACCTTTTGCCTTTATTTGGAAGTTTTTTGTTCCTGACGTGAGTGTATTGTGAGTGTATTGTCATGTTTAAAAAGGATCACAATGGCTCCTTTGTGGGTGGCAGCGTAGACTGAAAACAGGCTGGTTGGCATCGTTGGTGTTAGTAAAGTAATTTCAAGAAGAACTTGTTGTTGCAAGTTTTCGTCGTCAAGAATGGTGAATTGGGCTGTGCCTTTAACTATCACAAACTGATTAGTTTGATGACCATCAGTTAGCTGTATGTAGTGTTGATCGAGTCTGAAAGATTCTTCAAAACTTACAAAGCGACCGCTGTCATTGACAAGGTGGCTGGTTGCTCTACAGTTTACCATCAGTGGCTCGGTATTCTGCTTGTCTGTTTGTGGTGATATGTTGTTGCATTGTGTAAAAAAATGAACAGCATAAGTGCTGTTGGCTAAGTTGGAGGATTGGTGACCACTTGTATCGTTGTGGTCTGGTTTTTTTTCCGTATACATATGGACTCCAGGTGCCCAACAACATTACAATACCCACAATGCAATTTAGATTTAGATCTGCTGTCTCGTGTACTGTAGTTTGTTTTACCACAAGCCAGACATTGCATACTGGCGTTAGTAGGATGTCTAAGTTGTGTTGGTTCGTTTTGTGTAGGCCTGCCATACGCTCTTTTTGAGGCCATTGCAGTTGAATGGGAATAATGTGCTGATTTGGCATGGTCAAAGTTGGTTAGTGCTGCTGTAAATTCAGAAAAGGTTTGGTCTTTGTCAATTTGTGTGTGTACAACGACACAAAGTTAGTACATGAGGATGGTAGTCCTTTCAAAATCATAGTGATAACCAAATTATCGCTTGTGTTTTCATCAGCGGATCCTAGTCCAATTGCATAGTTTTCTGATAGTCAGTGATATCTTCTGCTTCTGTCATCCTAACTGTTGTGAATTGTTCATAAAGAGTTAATAATCGCAGTTTTTCAGCGGTGGCGGAGTTATTGAAAGGCTTTCCTTCTATTGTTTTCAGCATCTCTCATTATGAGTTGTAGTGATCTTTCATCAAGGTCTTGTACAAGTTCAGCATAAGCCCTCATGTTGTTATTGGCAAAGTTCTCAGCGTTATCTCCACCTTTTTTGGTAGCAATGCTGTGTGCACATTTTCATCTTGAGTGTACCAGTAAGACATGAACAGAGTTTTCCAGATTGAAAATTTGACAAGATTTCCATCAAAATACAGTCTATTTCTAAAGCCACTGGGCCCATAACTCGTTGACTTGTGACTCATTTTTATGTTGAATATGTAATAGTGTTCATGCGAATCAGTTTATATATGGAGGAAGAATTTAGGTATTTATGTAACCAGATTATTTTGCGCTGTTGAACGGTAAGCATGTATTATTCAAGAAGCCGTCTTTTAACAGGAAGTATATAAGTATAAGCGATTTCACTTTTAACTCAAATCTAAAATATAGAATATGAGTATGTTGAAAGTATGTGATTAAAAGTATGTGATTGTCAGTTTAATGATTGGTGGCTGGATCACATGATTTTCTCTCGATAGTTTGCTTCATAGATAGTTGAATGAGCGTTCCTTTCTAAAAGAAATCACACTCGATTGGTCTCAAACGCGGTTAGGTGTAAGATAAGATTTTTCCACTAAGACCGTCCATTGTGCCTTAAAAGAGCGTGGGAACACAATCCCACTTGAATTTGTTTTGCTTATTTTGTAGTTTTTTGTTTCTTGCTTTTCTAAAATAAGCTTGCCATTAAGATCTCAGTTTTTCTATAGTTCGTGGCCAAAAGGATTGGCGGCATTGACAAGTTTTTATTAAAGGAGAATGTGAACCTTTTCCTGTCTCATACCGTGAGTTTTAGACCTTAATAACATCAGTAATAAATGATAGTTTAAACTGTTCAGAACAACGCTTGACATACAGTTTATCTCTGGGATTTTCTTTCTGATAGTTATTGAAAACTTGTGTCCTCTCTCATTTTCTTAATGCTAACACGACCCTTCCATGTAAATATAAAGCGTGAAGCCTGGTTTTGAACGTTTCCTAGATTTTTAGAGTGACTTATTTTCATAGGTTTGCAACTTTTTAAGTTAGATATGTCTGATCGACAGGTCTTGGTTCACAACAGTATTATCGATCAGTTTCAAATGAAGGAATTGTAGAACATACAAAAGTAATATACTTGTATTTCAAAGTCTGTGACTGAAGACAATTATTGTTGTGGTATCAATGAGATTATCTGCCCATACAGTATGCAGATGCCAGAAAAGAAATGAGTTTACTAGGTTGCTTGTTGAGAGAGGGTTGCTAGAAGCTAATACATCATAGCTTTTGAAAGGTTTTAGTTTTCTCTTGACAGATACCGTAAAGTCTCTATTTGAATTTAAAACCTCCAATTGAGCGCCATGGCGCTCTTCAACCCTTTCCCTATAGTAGTGGTCAAATGGAGATGGCGGTCAAATGGTGGTTGCGTTCAAATAGACTGGGCTGTATTTTTTAAATACGTCGTTAGAATTTTGGGAAGCTAAATTTAATCATTTTACAGGCGAAGCGAAAACGATATCTATTGTTTTCAATTAATCTACGATGATATTATAGCCTGTGCCTTGCTTTGCAATTTGCTGGAGATTTAAATTTTTTATTTCTTTCTAAATTTGAAGGCGTATTGTCATTGTATAACTATAATATTTAAGAATATTGCATAAAAGCTCATTGCACTCATTGATATGTTTTTGCTACAATTTGCAGCCAGAACTGGCTTTTTATGTGCAATAGCAGAGGAGTTATGAGCGTCGATCCATTGTAAGCTGAGTTAAGATAAACGCAAGGATGCTATTAAATAATATGCTATAAATCTGCAAACTTATAACTTATATAATGATAATCTATCAACTGCTACAAGTACATATTCAAGAACAAGTGACATAAGCGAAACATGCTTATAATATATTCAGAAACGAAACTTGACAATTTTGAAACAAAAATATTTGCATCATTCGCTTGGCCAGTTTTGTTTTGATTGCTGCTTTTGATGGAATGAACATCTGGCTGTTCAATCCCTTCCGCAATGTCTTTTGATGTCAACTTTTCTTCACTGCTAAACGAGTCAACATTAGCATCCAAACAATTTTTGTTAGCGGAGCAAAACTTTTACATGTTGCATTTCACACAAATAATAATAAACTTTTAGCCGGGTGGGCACTAAGCACACCTTTTAGCCTAAAACTAGTCGTTCATATACCGTTATAAATGTGCACTGTTTTTATTAACTGTCGAAGTATCAAAACCATGTTGAACAAGTAACTACTATAAGCCTATTATTTTTTATGGTGTTGCTTTCAAATTTTTAACGACAAAACCCAAAAGCTTTGAAGTTGGAAAATGGACTTTGATATGAACAGAAAAACGAAAGAATTAATCGTTTATTGATGTAATTGAGTCATTATTAGTACGATTTTGTGGACACATTTTTACTGATCACTTGTTATTATGGGTTCTTAACGGTCAAAGAATGTCAAAGTGGCGGTCAAATGGAGGTGGCGTTCAATTAAAGGGTAGCTCTTTCTTTTTAGACCCTTTTTCTAAGGTGGCGGTCAAATAGAAGTAGCGTTCAAATAAAGGTAGCATTCAATTATAGGTTTTACACTACATTGTATATATAAGTCTCAGTATTTGTTTGTCGTATGTTTAGTTATAGCGATCAAATTCTAGGAATGAAAAATGTGTATCACGCTGGATTTGAGCTCGTAACCTCCAAGTTTACAGACAAACGCATCAAATCATTATGATGAGCTGTGCTTAGCAATGCTAATCAGCTTATCTATCCTTATCTAAAATCTATTGGTTTGGCATTATCTCCCCCAATGCATCGGTTTGGTTTATTGGAGTTGTATTACCGCTTTTATTTCTAGCTGTGATTGCAGTATATAAGCTAAGTACATTGTATGTACTTTTTATTATTAATTACTTTTACCTTTTGCATTTGTTTTTCTTGTGAAAGTCTTTTAAAAGCCTTGTATTCATTACTTTTATTTTTTATTTATCATTTTCAAATGTAGCGTTTCAATTTACATTCCTTCAACATTTGGATCTACCAGCAACTATTCCTAACATCATTTGCAAAAAAAACTAAAAGTGTTTTATATAGACAGTTAGATGTTGTGTTATTTCGAATAAAAACTTCCTCTACATTCTCTTTCGTACCCTCGTGCGCTACACTGCTTCAGTTATATCTTCAGATGCTTCCGATATCTCAATTTTACATATTTGGACCAGTACAGCTGTATTCAATGTTTTGATGGATAGCTTCTGCTGCAACAGTAACCTTTTTATACTCTAACCTTTATGTACTCACTGTTATTATTAATTCAACATATTTACAATCTTCTTTTTTTTCAGTTCGTATCAATTGTTTAAGTATCAAATCATTTTCATCAAATTCAAAAAACAAATTCCATCTTGAACGGATCTTAACAGCAGTTGTCAACTGAAGAGTTTCACAAGTGGTCCTGAGCAACATTAGTGTGTGCTGATTGTTGTTTATACTTTTTAAACATTTTGTTCCTAGAAACTGCTTTTGTCATAAAAGTGTTCGGTTGCCTGTTTAAAGCAAATGAGTTTGTTGATTTTGAAACTAAATGTAGATAAAGTAGTTCCATGACAGGAACCCAAAGAAATTGTGATGAATAACTTTTATGTCCAAGCCTCTTGCATTAAATATACTAAAAATGAGAGATAGAAGACAATTCCATATGAAAAATAATTCTCCATTTCGCTTCAGGTAAATGACGACTATTGGGATTTTCCAAACTCCATTTTAAAAGTACTCTGACACATGCGTGTATTTTCGTTTCCAGCTTTTTGAGGTGCCAGGCTGTTTCTTGCACTTGGCTGGCATTTTGTAAAAGTGAACTTTGCTTTTTGCGAAGCGCTAAATTATTTTTCTTGCTTTTGGTATTTTCGTGGTGTGTCAAAGTCAGTTGTAAAAGGTATGATTTGCTTGAGAATATGACTGTCATCGCTGTCAGCAACAAGCATATTGATCAAGGCTTATACGTATATATATATACATTTATATATTATATATATATACATTTATATATATATATACATTTATATACATATTATATACATGTATATATACATTTATATATTATATATATACATTTATATATTATATATATTTGTATACATATATCATATATATATCATATATATATACATACATCATATATATATATCATATATATATACATATATCATATTTATATATATAACGTATATATTATGTCTTCAACCGAGAATATTTTGATTTCAAGTTCTTGTTAATAGTTTGGTCGAATGCTTTGATAGGTATGTAGTGTTCGTTAGCAAGCATAAAGAAGGATTCTGTAACTGGAATACAAACTATTCATTCAACTGGAACTCTATGC
The DNA here is from genome assembly GCF_963576615.1 of Watersipora subatra. NCBI lineage: Eukaryota > Metazoa > Bryozoa > Gymnolaemata > Cheilostomatida > Watersiporidae > Watersipora > Watersipora subatra. The sequence goes on from NC_088711.1 coordinate 28,219,213, forward strand.
AAGTTGGACCAAAGAGGGATCTTGTTGGTGAGTAACGCAATTATTTTACGTATTCTTTTAAAAGAGTATTGTTTATGGCTGGACAAAATCAAAACTTCTTTCTTACAGATGAAGTTGCCACAGCTGTCAGGAAAACTAACCTTAGGCTGGGTTTGTACAACAACATGGCGGAGAAGCAGAATCCCTTGTTTCTCCTCGACGAGCACAACCATTATCAGACTCAGCTTTATGTCAAGGTACACAGGCTTTGTTTAAGTTTTAAAAAACATACTAATTAGGTTTGTCAAATGCTGTCATAGTTGTACCACTCGATTGATTGCATTACCTATGTTACTCTATATTACGTATGTATAGGACAAACACTTCTCTATCCGGCCGCAATGAGAGCATGTCTACCGTAGTTGTGGCTCAGATTTGGTTGAATTTAAACCATTCACTCTGCAGTCAGTTGTTTAGTCTGTGAACATCGTGCGTGATTTATACAATATCTTCATAATTTTGCTATGGTTGCCACAAGATAAGAGGTATCTCTACTGGGATACTCATAGGTCAAGGTTGACCACATTATTGTGTCTGCTGCACATTGGTCAGACGTTATTAGCAGCTGGTGCAGTCACTGACCATGTGACCTAGATGAATAGATGAATCATACATTAACCAAATAAGATTAAAGGTTCTCTGATGTTTATATCCACTTCATTTGTGTTGCAGGGTAAGATGATTCCCGCTGCTAAGGAATTGATCAATACGTTCCAGCCTGATCTGTATTGGTCCGATGATCCGGCTGCTAGTGATGAGTACTTCATGTCTAAAGAGTTTTTGGCGTGGCTTTATAACGACAGGTAGATGTGTGTTCTCCTCAGTATAGGCAGTCTATCTCTTTGCATGACTATATTCTCATATAGTACACAACCTTGCTTTTATACACATCTATATGGTTGTAGTTAACTTGGTACACAAAGTGATTTGCTGTCTTAGTAGTGCAGTCTGTTCTTGTCAGTTGTATCATAGTTTGCAAATTGCACAAGCACAACAATGTTTAAAATAGAAAGAAAATTAAAAATGAAAGACATGGGTGACTGTGTGATTAGATACAATAAAACAAATCTGAAATTTTTCAGGTTAATTCCTAGCTTGTAACAGCCTAGCAATGGCGGGTTTCATCAACTTTATATCATTGAGACATGTTAGCGGCATATCTTGTTGAGCTATATAGTCTTCCTTAAACTCGTGACCTCTAGCGTAATAAATTTCTCTATTTTCATAGTTGGCTTTACATACGCTACGGCCAATAGATCGGCTGAAATACTCCACGAATAATGGTTGAATGAGAATTAGCAAATAATTCTAAATTTTAGAGCACTCGCTGTCATTCATATTCTTCTAACGCTGTTGATTTTGTTAATTAGCTAGGCTAAACGCAGACTTGAAAGTCATGAATCACTGCCAGAATATAGTACCGTATTCTAGCAATTATGCCCTATCATAGTCATCCACATCAAGTACCTGCGTGTATGTGGATAATTCGGACTTATTGAGCGTGTATGAAAACTGTAAAACTGTCTCATGTCTTTTGTGATTAATCTCGAGTCTTTGAATGGCCTTAATGTGTAGTGAGCAATGGACACAGTTTATAAATATAAACTTTCAAATAAATGTTTCAACATACAGCGTTTCAAATATATTTGTTTTCTAAGAGAACGGATAATAAGTGGAAGATTGTTAAAGCAGCTAGCGATGATATTCTCAAAATAATTGTTAGAAGTTGTATGCAGTTAGTTCATATCACGTAAGTTGAATTGACCTGAAAGCTTGTAACTGTCATGTAAAAAACGAGGACACAAATCATGAGAGATCTTGAAACCTTTAATCGACGTAAAATAAACATTTTGCTTAGGTAGAGTAAGAAAATGCAAAGACTTGGAAAGTTTGTTCGTTGGAATAATATATTTTGGAATATGATGTAGATTTGCAATTAGTAGGAATGTTCTTTTATTGCAACAAAAATTTTTTAAAAGTATTTATTGAAGTTTGGTTGAAGTAGATTAAGGCATGATTGGTGATGATTGTGTAGGTGCATTTATCTCCTCTTCACAAGGATGTGGTTTTTACAAGAGGGATGTTTTTACAAGTAATTGGATGTTCATCTCATCATGTGGTTCTGAGGAAGCTCGCAATAAAGTCAGAACTGTATTGGTATAACATCGAACATTTCTAATTTACATGCAGTAGAATATAGAATATAGGTTGTACTACAAAAACATTTTTAGATTGCTTGCTATGCGCATCACTTTCTATCCTGTTGGCAATAACATTACTGAATATGTTATACAGTCCTGTAAAAGACAAGATTGTGGTGAATGATCGTTGGGGAACAGGCACCAAATGCAAGCATGGAGGCTACATCACTTGTCGAGATCGCTTCAACCCGAAGGTAGGTCTCAGTCAAGGTGACATTTTCCCATAGTATTTTCATGTTTGTAATTTTGCGCTCGGCATATGTAGCGCAGTTCTGAATGTCATGCCAAAAATCTCATACATACTTCTGATTGATTCACATCCATGACTTTTTACAGTTTTCTGGATTATGCCAAATGTTGAAAACTGTTCACGACGCTCTAACCTAAATGTATGAAGTGATTAAATATACAAAAGCTGTCAAACCTTGTCATACTAAATTAATCCTCTCCGATGTTTGTTTTGTATATCAAACTCGTTGTATGTCATAGCAAATATTCTTATAAGAGAGGTTACATCATATTTTGTTTAATTCATTTTAAAGCAGAACGAAAAATGACAAATACTTGAAGTAATTACATATAGCATTCATACAAATGTGTTATACTAAACTATTCATAAACCTAAATGTTAAACCCTAAATTATACATGAAGACTAAATTAATACAGTAGTCATAAGTAGAAATGGTTTTTATTGTGGCACTAACTTAGAGATACGTGGTGCCCAAGCCTACACTTCTGTACATGTAAGTTCCTCTACACTTACACTTCTGTACATGTAAGTTACCATACACTTACACTTATGTACATGTAAGTTCCCCTACACTTACACTTCTGTACATGTAAGTTCCCCCTACACTTACACTTTTGTACATGTAAGTTCCCCTACACTTACACTTCTGTACATGTAAGTTACCATACGCTTACATTTTTGTACAGGTAAGTTCCCCTACACTTCTGTACATGTAAGTTTTCCTACACTTACACTTCTGTACATGTAAGTTCCCCTACACTTACACTTCTGTACATGTAAGTTCCCCCACACTTACACTTCTGTACATGTAAGATCTCCTACACTTACACTTCTGTACATGTAAGTTCCCCTACACTTACACTTCTGTACATGTATACATGTAAGTTTTCCTACATTTACACTTCTCTACATGTAAGTTCCCCTACATTTACACTTCTGTACATGTAAGTTTCCCTACACTTGCACTTCTGTACATGTAAGTTCAGTGAAATGGTTGGGACAAAAATACATAACTTACTCCAACTTGCACTGAATACAATTTAAATTAATTAAGTTTACACACTTTTTATGATTTTTGTTTTATTTTATATATTTTTTATTTGCAAGAACTACCATGTTTCATGGCTTTACAATGGTATCAATTCTCAAATGGCAACATTCTTTAACCACAATTAACATTTGAATGAAAACTGAGCAAGTCCACACAAGATTTCACACATTTATTCTGAAGATGTCGTCAACACTTGAGGCAGCAGTGGAATGCTTTGCATGAAGTGTGACAAGCTTGGTGCATATGATACAAGTAACAAAAGTTCAATAGTCCTCTAGAAGTTAAATTCCTACATTAAATATTATCAGCGTGAACACATGTGGCCAATGATTTTAACATGTTCTCGTTCAAACCAAGCTGATGCATGTGTGCGTGTTTGTTTATGATACATGTAACTAGCCCCCACTCTTTCTTGCATTATTAAAATTGTAGTCTGGAGATTTAGCAGCATGGTGAACATAGAAAGATTCTTCAGCTCGCAGCTTACTTTTTCATTTTTGCCATTTCAAGCGTAACTCATAGCAAAAAGATTTAGAACATTGTGCGCTCTGGAGCATTAATGGATAGGGTCATAAATACATGCATGTGCATGGCAGTTCTAATGTTTGCATGCAGTTACATCGACAATTGGATTTTTTTTGGCAATTTAGACGTTGCAAAAGAAGAAGTTTGAAAACTGTGATACGGTGCAGCTAGCAACTTGGGGCTATGGGAGAAATGTTGGACTGGATGGATATCAGTCTATCACGGATATTCTAACAAAGATTGCTGAAACTGTCAGGTATGTGTTGGGTGTTGAGGGTAGGAGAGAGCTAATATTCACGGGTCGTTCCACAGGACTAGCCCACAGGTGTGTGATTAAACAAATCAAATATTTCACGTTTAAATTATCACAAAGTAAAAACAGTATCATAATGGATCAGTGTTTACTTGGATAGCGCCAATCCAAACATCAATTGACACAAAGTACGGCTTCCAGCGACCAACACTTATTGATATAAAAAGCATTATTATGTGGTGTCCTCGACAGTTTTTGTTGCAAAAAGTATGACAAGAAAGCATTAGGGTCTGAAATGTAAGATTATGTATTCAAAGAAAGCATTATTTTTTTTGCAAATTCGTTTTTTGTCATCTGCGAAGTTGAATTCACTCTGCCGAATAAGCTTATCGATCAGGGACACTGCATCACCTGGTGTCCCCGTTACATCGGCAACCTGTATTAGGATAACTAACCTAAATAGGTAACTGGAATCAAAAGATATAAACATGCATGATCACTGTTATTGTATGTTGGAAGTAACATTACTTCAAATTAATGACATAGTGTTATCATTTGACAATATTACCAGTGTACCCGGGAAATGGTGTCTCCTTGTGTTTCTGTTACATCGGCAACCTGTATGTATGGTAAGACAGGCAATTGTTTTATGTAAAGTATATTGTTTGCACTCCATAGTTAACTGTTCTTATGGCATTGTAACCTTATTACCCAAGTATTAAAACAGGTAAAAGATGATTAAGCTTGTGTCTTTTTGTTTAATAAAAATTGTGAATAAAGGTGACTGCTTATTACGTAGTTTTTGATGACCAAGTGGACATACCATGAGGCATTACTCTTATTACGCTTTATTGTCTGTTTTGTTTACAAAATTTGAATAGTTGGGCTTCCTAAAAGTAATGCTAAATTTAGTGTAGGGGTGATTTGAGATTTTAACCTCCATATCACACTTTGTGGGCGAGTTCTATGGAAAGACCCACACGCAAGTCACTGGACATGGATTGACTCATTTTCTGTTATCATGATGAATCATGGTCTCGTGTCACAAATCAGCTGATGCGTTTCAAATATTTTTCTTTATTATGAATACCTTCAAACTTGCAAACTTTACTGTCTTGGTTTTAAGTTGTGAATTGAAAGAGTTGCTTTTATTTTTCATAAACATCATAAATTGTACAAGACTGCAAGCTGTTTTAATTTTTAGCTGTGGTGGAAACTACCTTCTCAATGTTGGACCAACTCATGATGGTAGAATTCTACCAATATTTGAGGAGAGGCTGAGACAGATGGGGGCGTGGCTTAAAGTCAACGGAGAAGCGGTATATGCTAGTTCACCCTGGAGATATCAGAATGATACAGTGTCTGGCAACATCTGGTCAGTGAGCTAAACTACATATACATAAAGGCAACCAAGTTGAGATGGTGACATCTTGACAATTCATGTAGACAAGTAGCAGCAGTCTTGGTGACTTTAGGCCAGGAAACACGCTGCTAAGTTTTTAATTCTATTACCCCTTGTTTGATGCTGATGAAGGAAAGTGCCAAGCAGCAACTTCACTACTGAAACTCAAATGAGTACTTTATTTGAGACGGAAGAAATTCATGACCCATATGCTCGCCATAGTTTAGTAATAGCGCGGTGGTGTTGCTGCCGCTTCATCTGGCAGCCAGCTATTAAATACATGTACTTAGCTAAGCCACAGATACATTTTTCTTGGGGGCTTCCTTCCAAAAAGAGGCACAGCCAGAGATGTGCTCTTTTCAGATGTCACGACTTCTTTTTCATTGTTTTGAACACAAAAATACTTTTTTTACTATTAGCATTCTCTTCATTTGAGCACTATTATGTCGGTACGTGCCTCACCTCAATGAGGAGTTATCCTATTTTTACATCGTCGAGCCTGACTTAACTAATCGGAGGATAGTTCGGCATATTATATATAGACGAGAAAATTACATATCACTATGGTTATGGTCTTTAGTCCTTTAATAATGCAAGAGCAAAAATTTCCCAATAATCCAACTCGACAACAAATTGTTATAGAATTATAGTCAGGAATTATAGTGACAAATACAGTACTGCCATTAGCACCTTGCTGCTGTTGTCAAATACCATATACAGTGTTATTACTCCCACTCGTTTGATGATTTTTCTTAGTGATGAGCATCAATTCCAGTTCTGGCAGCAGTTTATCCATGGTGGCATGTTGAGCTGGTAGCAGTTTGTCCATGGTGGCATGTTGAGCTGGCAGCAGTTTGTCCATGGTGGCATGTTGAGCTGGCAGCAGTTTGTCCATGGTGGCATGTTGAGCGAATGAGTACTTCAAGCACCGCTAATCAAAACTGAAAGTTACACAAAGTCTACTATTTTCTCCTCTATTGTGTCTCTGTTCGTTTTTCTACTAGTTTTCTTCCTGATTTCTAGGTACACTCAGAAAAAGTCAAACAGTTCATCAAGTGGATACAGTGTCTATGCATTTGTACTCGAATGGCCTGAGAATAATAAACTCACGCTGGGCTCCCCCATAGCCACCCCTACTACAACTATTAACATGCTTGGATACTCAGATGTTAATCAGTTCATTTACAGCAGAAGGAGTGACGGAGCTGGTCTGGTAGTCAAGTTTCCTTACATTCCACCAAACAAGTTACCTTCATTCTATGCCTGGGTACTTAAACTAGACAACCTTGGTAACTAAGGTGTTTACATAGGAAACTGAATGACAATCTACAATAGAAATAGGGTGGCAAATGATCAGAATATAATATTTTATTGGCATTATTACTTGTGTTATCTATTGATATTCATACTCATATACTCATTATTTGTATTGTTTATAGTTTTTACAATATCATCTCAAATCATTTTTTATTTTCTGCCCGGCTAAACAATTGTTGGTACTAATAGATTTTTAACATTTTCTGTTTCATCATGCACTATTTTTTGCTATGTTTATTTATAGTTTGGAAACAAATACAATTCACAATCACTTGAAATTTATATATTTGTTGTGACAAGGAGGTCATAGGAACATTACAAAGACGTTTTTAACTTGCGATGTTTAAATTCCAGCTTGAGCCAATGTCTTTGTCAGCCCTCTAGTTTTGCCAACTGAAAAGCAAAGAATGTTTACTATAATAAAATGAATACTCCGAGGTAACTCTATTTCAATTTTAAGGTTTAAGCTTTGTGTTGATGCTTTAAACTGAATTCATATTCTAAAAATATCATCATTTGGTGTCATGCTGTGAATTGGTCATCACCTTGGATGAATTAACCGTTTGTCCTAGAGCCTGGTTAACACTGAATCCCATGTACAAACTGATGAAACCTCTACGTGAACATTAGACTAGTAACTTTTTTAACTAGGTGTTTGACTCATGACTTGGATCAAATTCCTCAATTTTACTGCATAATAGACGGCAATTCCATACTATTTTCTACATTTTTATTACTATGCATTCATTTTGCATCTTTTTGTTGCAAACTTTAATTTTTTTGTTATTATGTGTACTTTTAGAACATTCCTATCAGTTGACCTGATTGATTACCTAAAGTTTTATTTACCAAAAGTGCTCACAAGTTCGCAACTGAACGAATCCAACTCTTTGTTACTTTTATAAACATACTACAGTATGGATAGTGTCTGTACAACAGGGAGTTTTGTTTTATTTCATCAAAAGATATGAAAACGGAAAAACAACCAAAGAAAATGATGATGAGGCCTATGATGGGTGTTCATACAGCTTGAACATTTATGGACAATTGATGTGAATAAATGTACAATAATGAATAATGAATGATGAATAATACATGTACATGTATGGACATTAATACATGCCTTGTAGGTATATATAGACAAGCTTTCTTCTTCTTTCTGCTTAGTTGCACATTTAACTTAAATATGGATTAAAAAATATAGACTAACATAAAGCTTTGATAGCTGCGCTAACAGAGATTCTATGCTTTTATCTATAGAGCTGTTAGTGTCAGTCTGACGCCTATAATAACCCAACTATTACATAGAATAATCAAAGTTGACCTTAGAAGGTTGACTTGCAACAAAATTCGCATTACAATTATTTGGTATCCACAGATTCACCATCTCTTACTCTGCTGTATTGTAAGTGCAAAATATGTGGAAATGTGATTACAAGCTCTTAAAAGCTCAAAAACGAACAGTTAATCGCAGCCATCATGAAGACGCTGTAGGTTGGAATCACTCTCTAAAACAATTCCAATGGGACATAGTTGAACACGATGTGCTTCTGTTTAAATTTTCATGCAACCTCATTCGTCGAGATATTTTCTCAAATATACTTCAGCCTCTATATTTGATAAAGGGTTTCCGGTAAAACCAGAAGTGTTGGTCATAAACTAGTGCTACGAGACGTTTTATATTGAGCCTTTTATTAGCCTTTCACGTCAAATTGAGTATGTCATTGAAATAAAGGGATTTCAACGTACAGCGTTTTCATGATGGCTGCGATTAACTGTTCATTTTTTAGCTTTTAAGAGCTTGTAATCACATTTTCACATATGTGGCACCTACAACACAACAGAGTAAAACATGGTGAACTTTTTGATACCAAATAACTGTAATGTGAATTTTGTTGCAATTCAACTTTAAAGCCAAGAATATTACTTCTAAACTGCTATAGTCAGCCACTCTGTCGCTACATCTGTTTAGAATATTCAAATCATGTCAAAATATGCAAATTATGTCAGAGTGAAGAACTCTTCATATGATCAAGTTGTTGTGGACTAGAAACTGTTGTTAACAGTAACTCAGCACTGGGCAAGTAATTAGACTCATCGACCACATGATGGCTCCTAAGGCGGTAGCGCAAACGCACCAATTAGTAATTGGCATTTAGTGGAAGGAATCTTTTAATAAAGCTATTTACCTATACTAGCATAAGGAAGAGAATCAGCATGAGCCCTATATAAATCAAAGAACTTATGCTGCCTGTGTCAGAAATGAAGTTTAATGATCAGTTTCAGAAGCTTCTAAGAAATGCTTCCTCAGTATTGTGACATGCTGTCTCAAGTATCAAGTGTGGCATATGCTGTCTCAGTATCAAGTGTGACATGCTGTCTCAGTACCAAGTCTGACATATGCTGTCTCAGTATAGAGTGTTACATGCTGTCTCAGTATCAAGTGTGACATATGCTGTCTCAGTATCAAGTGTGACATGCTGTCTCAGTATCAAGTGTGACATGTGCTGTCTCAGTATCAAGTGTGACATGCTGTCTCAGTACCAAGTCTGACATATGCTGTCTCAGTATAGAGTGTTACATGCTGTCTCAGGATCAAGTGTGACATATGCTGTCTCAGTATCAAGTGTGACATGTGCTGTTTCAGTATCAAGTGTGACATGTGCTGTCTCAGTATCAAGTGTGACATATGCTGTCTCAGTATCAAGTGTGACATATGCTGTCTCAGTACCAAGTGTGACATGTGCTGTCTCAGTATCAAGTGTGACATATGCTGTTTCAGTATCAAGTGTTACATGTGCTGTCTCAGTATCAAGTGTGACATGTGCTGTTTCAGTATCAAGTGTTACATGTGCTGTCTCAGTATCAAGTGTGACATATGCTGTCTCAGTATCAAGTGTGACATATGCTGTCTCAGTATCAAGTGTGACATGTGCTGTCTCAGTACCAAGTGTGACATGTGCTGTCTCAGTACCAAGTGTGACATGTGCTGTCTCAGTATCAAGTGTGACATATGCTGTCTCAGTATCAAATGTGACATGTGCTGTCTCAGTATCAAGTGTGACATGTGCTGTCTCAGTATCAAGTGTGACATGCTGTCTCAGTACCAAGTCTGACATATGCTGTCTCAGTATAGAGTGTTACATGCTGTCTCAGGATCAAGTGTGACATGTGCTGTCTCAGTATCAAGTGTGACATATGCTGTCTCAGTATCAAGTGTGACATGTGCTGTCTCAGTATCAAGTGTGACATGTGCTGTCTCAGTATCAAGTGTGACATGCTGTCTCAGTACCAAGTCTGACATATGCTGTCTCAGTATAGAGTGTTACATGCTGTCTCAGGATCAAGTGTGACATGTGCTGTCTCAGTATCAAGTGTGACATATGCTGTCTCAGTATCAAGTGTGACATGTGCTGTCTCAGTATCAAGTGTGACATATGCTGTCTCAGTATCAAGTGTGACATATGCTGTCTCAGTATCAAGTGTGACATGCTGTCTCAGTATCAAGTGTGACATGTGCTGTCTCAGTATCAAGTGTGACATGTGCTGTCTCAGTATCAAGTGTGACATGCTGTCTCAGTACCAAGTCTGACATATGCTGTCTCAGTATAGAGTGTTACATGCTGTCTCAGGATCAAGTGTGACATATGCTGTCTCAGTATCAAGTGTGACATGTGCTGTCTCAGTATCAAGTGTGACATGTGCTGTCTCAGTATCAAGTGTTACATGTGCTGTCTCAGTATCAAGTGTGACATGTGCTGTTTCAGTATCAAGTGTTACATGTGCTGTCTCAGTATCAAGTGTGACATATGCTGTCTCAGTATCAAGTGTGACATATGCTGTCTCAGTATCAAGTGTGACATGTGCTGTCTCAGTACCAAGTGTGACATGTGCTGTCTCAGTATCAAGTGTGACATATGCTGTCTCAGTATCAAGTGTGACATGTGCTGTCTCAGTATCAAGTGTGACATGTGCTGTCTCAGTATCAAGTGTGACATGCTGTCTCAGTACCAAGTCTGACATATGCTGTCTCAGTATAGAGTGTTACATGCTGTCTCAGGATCAAGTGTGACATGTGCTGTCTCAGTATCAAGTGTGACATATGCTGTCTCAGTATCAAGTGTGACATGTGCTGTCTCAGTATCAAGTGTGACATGTGCTGTCTCAGTATCAAGTGTGACATGCTGTCTCAGTACCAAGTCTGACATATGCTGTCTCAGTATAGAGTGTTACATGCTGTCTCAGGATCAAGTGTGACATGTGCTGTCTCAGTATCAAGTGTGACATATGCTGTCTCAGTATCAAGTGTGACATGTGCTGTCTCAGTATCAAGTGTGACATATGCTGTCTCAGTATCAAGTGTGACATATGCTGTCTCAGTATCAAGTGTGACATGCTGTCTCAGTATCAAGTGTGACATGTGCTGTCTCAGTATCAAGTGTGACATATGCTGTCTCAGTATCAAGTGTGACATATGCTGTCTCAGTATCAAGTGTGACATGTGCTGTCTCAGTATCAAGTGTTACATGTGCTGTCTCAGTATCAAGTGTGACGTGTGCTGTCTCAGTATCAAGTGTGACATGTGCTATCTCAGTATCAAGTGTGACATGTGCTGTTTCAGTATCAAGTGTGACATATGCTGTCTCAGTACCAAGTGTGACATGCTGTCTCAGTATCAAGTGTGACATATGCTGTCTCAGTACCAAGTGTGACATGCTGTCTCAGTACCAAGTGTGACATATGCTGTCTCAGTATCAAGTGTGACATATGCTGTCTCAGTATCAAGTGTGACATGTGCTGTCTCAGTATCAAGTGTGACATGTGCTGTCTCAGTATAGAGTGTGACATGTGCTGTCTCAGTATCAAGTGTGACATATGCTGTCTCAGTATCAAGTGTGACATGTGCTGTCTCAGTATCAAGTGTTACATGTGCTGTCTCAGTATCAAGTGTGACATGCTGTCTCAGTATCAAGTGTTACATATGCTGTCTCAGTATCAAGTGTTACATGTGCTGTCTCAGTATCAAGTGTGACATGTGCTGTCTCAGTATCAAGTGTGACATATGCTGTCTCAGTATCAAGTGTGACATGTGCTGTTTCAGTATCAAGTGTGACATATGCTGTCTCAGTATCAAGTGTGACATGTGCTGTCTCAGTATCAAGTGTGACATGTGCTATCTCAGTATCAAGTGTGACATGTGCTGTTTCAGTATCAAGTGTGACATATGCTGTCTCAGTACCAAGTGTGACATGCTGTCTCAGTATCAAGTGTGACATATGCTGTCTCAGTACCAAGTGTGACATGCTGTCTCAGTACCAAGTGTGACATATGCTGTCTCAGTATCAAGTGTGACATGTGCCATCTCAGTATCAAGTGTGACATATGCTGTCTCAGTATCAAGTGTGACATATGCTGTCTCAGTATCAAGTGTGACATGTGCCATCTCAGTATCAAGTGTTACATATGCTGTCTCAGTATCAAGTGTGACATATGCTATCTCAGTATCAAGTAAGACATGTGCTGTCTCAGTATCAAGTGTGACATATGCTATCTCAGTATCAAGTGTGACATGTGCTGTCTCAGTATCAAGTGTGACATATGCTATCTCAGTATCAAGTGTGACATGCTGTCTCAGTATCAAGTATGACACATGCTGTCTCAGTATCAAGTGTGACATATGCTGTCTCAGTATCAAGTGTGACATATGCTGTCTCAGTACCAAGTGTTACATGCTGTCTCAGTATCAAGTGTGACATATGCTGTCTCAGTATCAAGTGTGACATATGCTGTTTCAGTATCAAGTGTGACATATGCTGTCTCAGTATCAAGTGTGACATATGCTGTTTCAGTACCAAGTGTGACATGTGCTGTCTCAGTATCAAGTGTGACATGTGCTGTCTCAGTACCAAGTGTGACATATGCTGTCTCAGTATCAAGTGTGACATATGCTGTCTCAGTATCAAGTGTTACATGCTGTTTCAGTATCAAGTGTGACACATGCTGTCTCAGTATCAAGTGTGACATGCTGTCTCAGTATCAAGTGTGACATATGCTATCTCAGTATCAAGTGTGACATGTGCTGTCTCAGTATCAAGTGTGACATATGCTATCTCAGTATCAAGTGTGACATGCTGTCTCAGTATCAAGTATGACACATGCTGTCTCAGTATCAAGTGTGACATATGCTGTCTCAGTATCAAGTGTGACATATGCTGTCTCAGTATCAAGTGTTACATGCTGTCTCAGTATCAAGTGTGACACATGCTGTCTCAGTATCAAGTGTGACATGCTGTCTCAGTATCAAGTGTGACATATGCTGTTTCAGTATCAAGTGTTACATGTGCTGTCTCAGTATCAAGTGTTACATGTGCTGTTTCAGTACCAAGTGTGACATATGCTGTCTCAGTATCAAGTGTGACATGTGCTGTCTCAGTATAGAGTGTGACATGTGCTGTCTCAGTATCAAGTGTGACATATGCTGTCTCAGTACCAAGTGTTACATGCTGTCTCAGTATCAAGTGTGACATGTGCTGTTTCAGTATCAAGTGTTACATATGCTGTCTCAGTATCAAGTGTTACATGTGCTGTCTCAGTATCAAGTGTGACATATGCTGTTTCAGTATCAAGTGTGACATATGCTATCTCAGTATCAAGTGTGACATGTGCTGTTTCAGTATCAAGTGTTACATGTGCTGTCTCAGTATCAAGTGTTACATGTGCTGTCTCAGTATCAAGTGTGACATGTGCTGTCTCAGTATCAAGTGTGACATGTGCTGTCTCAGTATCAAGTGTGACATGTGCTGTCTCAGTATAGAGTGTGACATGTGCTGTCTCAGTATCAAGTGTGACATGTGCTGTCTCAGTATCAAGTGTGACATGTGCTGTCTCAGTATAGAGTGTGACATGTGCCATCTCAGTATCAAGTGTTACATATGCTGTCTCAGTATCAAGTGTGACATATGCTATCTCAGTATCAAGTGTGACATGTGCTGTCTCAGTATCAAGTGTGACATATGCTATCTCAGTATCAAGTGTGACATGTGCTGTCTCAGTATCAAGTGTGACATATGCTATCTCAGTATCAAGTGTGACATGCTGTCTCAGTATCAAGTATGACACATGCTGTCTCAGTATCAAGTGTGACATATGCTGTCTCAGTATCAAGTGTGACATATGCTGTCTCAGTACCAAGTGTTACATATGCTGTCTCAGTATCAAGTGTTACATATGCTGTCTCAGTATCAAGTGTTACATATGCTGTCTCAGTACCAAGTGTGACATGTGCTGTCTCAGTATCAAGTGTGACATATGCTGTTTCAGTATCAAGTGTTACATGTGCTGTCTCAGTATCAAGTGTTACATATGCTGTCTCAGTATCAAGTGTGACATGTGCTGTCTCAGTATCAAGTGTGACATATGCTGTCTCAGTATCAAGTGTGACATGTGCTGTCTCAGTATCAAGTGTGACATATGCTGTCTCAGTACCAAGTGTGACATGTGCTGTTTCAGTATCAAGTGTGACATGTGCTGTCTCAGTATCAAGTGTGACATATGCTGTCTCAGTATCAAGTGTTACATATGCTGTTTCAGTATCAAGTGTTACATGTGCTGTTTCAGTATCAAGTGTTACATGTGCTGTCTCAGTATCAAGTGTGACATGTGCTGTCTCAGTATCAAGTGTGACATGCTGTCTCAGTACCAAGTCTGACATATGCTGTCTCAGTATAGAGTGTTACATGCTGTCTCAGGATCAAGTGTGACATGTGCTGTCTCAGTATCAAGTGTGACATATGCTGTCTCAGTATCAAGTGTGACATGTGCTGTCTCAGTATCAAGTGTGACATGTGCTGTCTCAGTATCAAGTGTGACATGCTGTCTCAGTACCAAGTCTGACATATGCTGTCTCAGTATAGAGTGTTACATGCTGTCTCAGGATCAAGTGTGACATGTGCTGTCTCAGTATCAAGTGTGACATATGCTGTCTCAGTATCAAGTGTGACATGTGCTGTCTCAGTATCAAGTGTGACATGTGCTGTCTCAGTATCAAGTGTGACATGCTGTCTCAGTACCAAGTCTGACATATGCTGTCTCAGTATAGAGTGTTACATGCTGTCTCAGGATCAAGTGTGACATGTGCTGTCTCAGTATCAAGTGTGACATATGCTGTCTCAGTATCAAGTGTGACATATGCTGTCTCAGTACCAAGTATGACATATGCTGTCTCAGTATCAAGTGTGACATGTGCCATCTCAGTATCAAGTGTGACATGTGCTATCTCAGTATCAAGTGTGACATATGCTGTCTCAGTATCAAGTGTTACATGTGCTGTCTCAGTACCAAGTGTGACATGTGCTGTTTCAGTATCAAGTATGACATATGCTGTCTCAGTATCAAGTATGACATATGCTATCTCAGTATCAAGTGTGACATATGCTGTCTCAGTATCAAGTGTTACATGTGCTGTCTCAGTACCAAGTGTGACATGTGCTGTTTCAGTATCAAGTATGACATATGCTGTCTCAGTATCAAGTGTGACATATGCTATCTCAGTATCAAGTGTGACATGCTGTCTCAGTATCAAGTATGACACATGCTGTCTCAGTATCAAGTGTGACATGTGCTGTCTCAGTATCAAGTGTGACATATGCTATCTCAGTATCAAGTGTGACATATGCTGTCTCAGTATCAAGTGTTACATGTGCTGTCTCAGTACCAAGTGTGACATGTGCTGTTTCAGTATCAAGTATGACATATGCTGTCTCAGTATCAAGTATGACATATGCTATCTCAGTATCAAGTGTGACATGCTGTCTCAGTATCAAGTGTGACATATGCTATCTCAGTATCAAGTGTGACATGCTGTCTCAGTATCAAGTATGACACATGCTGTCTCAGTATCAAGTGTGACATGTGCTGTCTCAGTATCAAGTGTGACATATGCTATCTCAGTATCAAGTGTGACATATGCTGTCTCAGTATCAAGTGTTACATGTGCTGTCTCAGTACCAAGTGTGACATGTGCTGTTTCAGTATCAAGTATGACATATGCTGTCTCAGTATCAAGTATGACATATGCTATCTCAGTATCAAGTGTGACATGCTGTCTCAGTATCAAGTGTTACATGTGCTGTCTCAGTACCAAGTGTGACATGTGCTGTTTCAGTATCAAGTATGACATATGCTGTCTCAGTATCAAGTGTGACATATGCTATCTCAGTATCAAGTGTGACATATGCTGTCTCAGTATCAAGTGTGACATATGCTGTCTCAGTACCAAGTGTTACATGTGCTGTCTCAGTATCAAGTGTTACATGTGCTGTCTCAATACGAAGTGTTACATGTGCTGTTTCAGTATCAAGTGTTACATATGCTGTCTCAGTATCAAGTGTGACATGTGCTGTCTCAGTATCAAGTGTGACATGCTGTCTCAGTATCAAGTGTGACATGTGCTGTCTCAGTATCAAGTGTGACATGTGCTGTCTCAGTATCAAGTGTGACATGTGCTGTCTCAGTATCAAGTGTTACATGTGCTGTCTCAGTACCAAGTGTGACATGTGCTGTTTCAGTATCAAGTATGACATATGCTGTCTCAGTATAGAGTGTTACATGCTGTCTCAGTATCAAGTGTTACATGTGCTGTCTCAGTATCAAGTATGACATATGCTGTCTCAGTATAGAGTGTTACATGCTGTCTCAGTATCAAGTGTTACATGTGCTGTCTCAGTATCAAGTGTTACATGTGCTGTCTCAGTACCAAGTGTTACATGTGCTGTCTCAGTACCAAGTGTTACATGTGCTGTTTCAGTATCAAGTGTTACATATGCTGTCTCAGTATCAAGTGTGACATGTGCTGTCTCAGTATCAAGTGTGACATGCTGTCTCAGTATCAAGTGTGACATGTGCTGTCTCAGTATCAAGTGTGACATATGCTGTCTCAGTATCAAGTGTGACATATGCTGTCTCAGTATCAAGTGTGACATGTGCTGTCTCAGTATCAAGTGTGACATGTGCTGTGTCAGTATCAAGTGTGACATATGCTGTCTCAGTATCAAGTCTGACATATGCTATCTCAGTATCAAGTGTGACATGCTGTCTCAGTACCAAGTGTTACATGTGCTGTTTCAGTATCAAGTGTGACATGCTGTCTCAGTATCAAGTGTGACATATGCTGTCTCAGTATCAAGTGTGACATATGCTGTCTCAGTATCAAGTGTGACATGTGCTGTCTCAGTACCAAGTGTGACATATGCTGTCTCAGTATCAAGTGTTACATATGCTGTCTCAGTACCAAGTGTGACATATGCTGTCTCAGTATCAAGTGTGACATATGCTGTCTCAGTATAGAGTGTGACATGTGCTGTCTCAGTATCAAGTGTGACATATGCTGTCTCAGTACCAAGCGTTACATGCTGTCTCAGTATCAAGTGTTACATGTGCTGTCTCAGTACCAAGTGTGACATATGCTGTCTCAGTATCAAGTGTGACATATGCTGTCTCAGTATCAAGTGTTACATATGCTGTCTCAGTATCAAGTGTGACATGTGCTGTCTCAGTATCAAGTGTGACATGTGCTGTCTCAGTATCAAGTGTGACATGTGCTGTCTCAGTATCAAGTGTGACATATGCTGTCTCAGTATCAAGTGTGACATATGCTGTTTCAGTATCAAGTGTTACATATGCTGTCTCAGTATAGAGTGTTACATGTGCTATCTCAGTATCAAGTGTGACATGTGCTGTCTCAGTATCAAGTGTTACATATGCTGTCTCAGTATAGAGTGTTACATGTGCTATCTCAGTATCAAGTATGACATATGCTGTTTCAGTATCAAGTGTTACATATGCTGTCTCAGTATAGAGTGTTACATGTGCTATCTCAGTATCAAGTGTGACATGTGCTGTCTCAGTATCAAGTGTTACATATGCTGTCTCAGTATAGAGTGTTACATGTGCTATCTCAGTATCAAGTGTGACATATGCTGTTTCAGTATCAAGTGTTACATATGCTGTCTCAGTATAGAGTGTTACATGTGCTATCTCAGTATCAAGTGTGACATGTGCTGTCTCAGTATCAAGTGTTACATATGCTGTCTCAGTATAGAGTGTTACATGTGCTATCTCAGTATCAAGTATGACATATGCTGTTTCAGTATCAAGTGTTACATATGCTGTCTCAGTATAGAGTGTTACATGTGCTATCTCAGTATCAAGTGTGACATGTGCTGTCTCAGTATCAAGTGTTACATATGCTGTCTCAGTATAGAGTGTTACATGTGCTATCTCAGTATCAAGTATGACATATGCTGTTTCAGTATCAAGTGTGACATGTGCTGTTTCAGTATCAAGTGTTACATGTGCTGTCTCAGTATAGAGTGTTACATGTGCTGTCTCAGTATCAAGTGTGACACGTGCTGTCTCAGTACCAAGTGTGACATGTGCTGTTTCAGTATCAAGTGTGGCATGTGCTGTCTCAGTACCAAGTGTGACATATGCTGTCTCAGTATCAAGTGTGACATGTGCTGTCTCAGTATCAAGTGTGACATGTGCTGTCTCAGTATCAAGTGTGACATATGCTATCTCAGTATCAAGTGTGACATGCTGTCTCAGTATCAAGTATGACACATGCTGTCTCAGTATCAAGTGTGAGATATGCTGTCTCAGTACCAAGTGTTACATATGCTGTCTCAGTACCAAGTGTGACATGTGCTGTTTCAGTACCAAGTGTGACATATGCTGTCTCAGTATCAAGTGTGAGATATGCTGTCTCAGTATCAAGTGTGACATATGCTGTTTCAGTATCAAGTGTGACATGTGCTGTCTCAGTACCAAGTGTGACATATGCTGTCTCAGTATCAAGTGTGAGATATGCTGTCTCAGTATCAAGTGTGACATATGCTGTTTCAGTATCAAGTGTGACATATGCTGTCTCAGTATCAAGTGTGACATATGCTGTCTCAGTATCAAGTGTGACATATGCTGTCTCAGTATAGAGTGTTACATGTGCTGTCTCAGTATCAAGTGTGACATGTGCTGTTTCAGTATCAAGTGTGACATATGCTGTCTCAGTATCTAATGTGACATGTGCTGTTTCAGTATCAAGTGTTACATATGCTGTCTCAGTATCAAGTGTGACATGTGCTGTCTCAGTATCAAGTGTGACATGTGCTGTTTCAGTATCAAGTGTTACATATGCTGTCTCAGTATCAAGTGTGACATGCTGTCTCAGTATCAAGTGTGACATGTGCTGTTTCAGTATCAAGTGTGACATATGCTGTCTCAGTATCAAGTGTGACATATGCTGTCTCAGTATCAAGTGTGACATATGCTGTCTCAGTATAGAGTGTTACATGTGCTGTCTCAGTATCAAGTGTGACATATGCTGTCTCAGTATCAAGTGTGAGATATGCTGTCTCAGTATCAAGTGTGACATGTGCTGTTTCAGTATCAAGTGTGACATGTGCTGTCTCAGTATCAAGTGCTACATATGCTGTCTCAGTATAGAGTGTTACATGTGCTGTCTCAGTATCAAGTGTGAGATATGCTGTCTCAGTATCAAGTGTGACATATGCTGTCTCAGTATCAAGTGTGACATATGCTGTCTCAGTATCAAGTGTGACATGTGCTGTTTCAGTATCAAGTGTGACATAATATGCTATCTCAGTATTAAATGTTAAATATGCTACCTCAATACATGTATCTAATGTGACATATGCTGTCTTGTATTATATACAATGATTTTGTAATGAATGTCCATGTAAGGCACCTTATTAAGAGTCTACAACACAACAAATTTTGAAAGGTGAAAAACATGACCAGGATGTGGTGATTAGTTATAAAGAGTAAAACAAGATGGTCTAAATCAATAGAGAACACAATGAGGTAACAAACCAGTAAATAAGTTCATGTAAAAATAAAACTGTACTAATGTGAGAGGGAATATAATTCTACATGAAAATTGGAAAAAACTTCCACATATTAGGAACATTTAATAAGTGAGTTATGCCTATATCTTAATAACCAAGATTGTCTAGTTTAATTATGAATCAATAGGGAGATGATTAGAATGGTGTTGGGTGTTTTTACAAATTCCTGTCTTCTTTTCCTTCATACTCTTTATGCATGCAACAGTGGATAGGGCACAATACGTGCAATTAGTTACCCAGGTTGTCTAGTTTAAGTACCCAGGCATAGAATGAAGGTAACTTGTTTGGTGGAATGTAAGGAAACTTGACTACCAGACCAGCTCCGTCTCTCCTCCTGCTGTACTCAAAGTACTGATTAACATCTGAGTATCCAAGCATGTTAATAGTTGTAGTAGGGGTGGCTATGGGGGCACCCAGTGTAAGTTTATTATTCTCGGGCCACTCGAGTACAAATGCATAAACACTGTATCCACTTGATGAACTGTTTGACTTCTTCTGTGTGTACCTTAAATAAAAATAGAACTGTAATACGGAGCCAGCAGCGAATTATGTTGTATCTTTAGCTTTACTGATCACGTTAGGACTACCGTGATAAGCATGATGACAGCACGCTTTATCTCCTAAAAATGTATCAGCTTACCAGACATCTCTGGATGTTGCATCCTGTTGATATCTCCAAGGTGAACTATCATATACCGCGTCGCCATTGACTTTAAGCCATGCCCCCATTTGTCTCAGGCGTTCCTCAAATATTGGCAATATTAAACCATCATGGGTTGGTCCAACATTTAGAAGGTAGTTTCCACCACAGCTGAGTAAAACATGAAAATTTGGATGAACGGGAACCAAAGAGTCTGAAAATATAACAACCCTTACAAACATTGCAGACATAACGTAGAGATATTTTTCACATTACCTGATGGTTTCAACAAGACGAGTTACAATCTCATCAATGGTATAATAATCACTTAAATCTTTGTTCCTGCCATAACCCCAAGTGTCCTTCTGAACTATGTCACAATCTTCAAATTTTTTCTTCTGCAACTTCTGAAAATAAAATAAGAAAACAAGCTATACAATATTAAGGTCAACCTTCGAGCCAAGATAATTAGAAATTAATTTAGGTAATATTATACTCAAACGTGATCTTTATTATTATAATATTACAAAAGTTAAAACAACAAAAAGTTGCTAAAAAGCGATGATTAGCATGTGGTTCCACCACAGTGAGACTCTCAAAGATGTACAAATCATGTAGTTACATCACAGTGAGACTCTAGGAGATGTACAAATCATGTAATTACACCACAGTGAGACTCTCAGAGGTGTACAAATCATATAGTTACACCACAGTGAGACTGTCAGTGGTGTACAAGTCATATATTTACACCATAGTGAGACTCTCAGAGGTGTACCAATCATATAGTTACACCACAGTGAGACTGTCAGATGTGTACGAATCATATAGTTACACTATAATGAGACTGTCAGAGGTGTACAAGTCATATAGTTACACCACAGTGAGACTGTCAGTGGTGTACAAGTCATATAGTTACACCACAGTGAGACTGTCAGTGGTGTACAAGTCATATAGTTACACCATAGTGAGACTGTCAGAGGTGTACAAGTCATATAGTTACACCACAGTGAGACTGTCAGTGGTGTACAAGTCATATACTTACACCACAGTGAGACTGTCAGTGGTGTACAAGTCATATAGTTACACCATAGTGAGACTGTCAGAGGTGTGCAAGTCATATAGTTACACCACAGTGAGACTGTCAGAGGTGTGCAATGCTAGCTGAGTAATCCACAATTTCAACAGGGAGATGTGACAATCAAAGTTCAGCTGAGAAGAAATAAGTGAAGAAACTCGGGGCTGCATGATGTTTTTTTTAGCCCCTGATCTCTCCTACAATCTGGCGAGTGTGGCAAAAGCATCAGAGTCTTAAAAAACTACTTTTGTTTTGAGCAGAACTGTCTTAGAGCTTTTCTCTTTTCAAACAACAAGCTTTTTAAAAAATCTTGTCTTTGAGCAGAAAAGAGAGAAAATGCGAGATGATGACGGTAGTGTTCTTGCATACGCAAAGAGAGTGAGAAATCTGTTTGGAGTTCGCAGCTGTACAAATAGGCAGATGGCATTCACAGTAAAAAAGAGTGAAGATGATGGCATTCTGTGGCACTGAAGATTTTGTCGTATCGTATGGGATAGAACGAATGCTTTAGCAAAAAATGATGGTGAATGGGTTTGATTTCAAACCTGGGGTAATGGATTATTTCTGTGAGCCTTGTGTTCAAAGTAAACAGTAAAGGACCAACTTCGAAAGATAGTCGGGTATTGAAACTGAAAAGACGTTAGAAATTGGCCGCACTCTGACTTCTGTGGCAAAATGGGTGTACCATAACTGAGATCAGAATATGTAGTCACATTTGTAGATGACTACGATACATGTAGCACGATACAACAGGCATATATGATCCACAAAAAAGTGATGTGTCTCAGAAGTTTGACGAATGGAAGGTGACAGAGTAGTGTATCGGGGTGAGTGTCAAGTGATCATGCCATTTGTCACTTTTCAGAGTCACTTTTCAAGTGACAAAGGCAGTGAATGTGCTGCAGGACTTTGAAAACTATTTGAGAGCAGAAGGAATCAGACATGAATACACAACCCTCAAAACTCCTGAGCAAAATTGAGTGGATGAAAGGCTGAATCGTAATCTAGGAGAAATTGTATGCAGCATGATGTCAGATTCACGACTACCCAAGGTTTTCTGGGCAGAAAATTTTGCAACAATCACCAACCTGCATAACCGCAGTCTGACAAAACTGCTGAGCAAGATAACTTCTTTTGAGGCCTAGACTATTATGAAGCCAACAGCAGGACATTTGAGACGTTTTGGATCAGCAGCATATGCAGCAAATGCATACATATCTAAAGACGAATGAGCTAAGCTAAGTAGCAAATCTAAACGGTGTATCATCTTGGCTATGAAATTCATGTGAAGGAGTACAGACTCTATGACCAGGATAAAAGAAAAATCTTCTACAGCAAGGATGAGAGCTATGATGAAGCTAGTCTTGGTTATGTGGTAGCGTTTTCAGAGAAAGACAGCAGTAAGAAAGAAAAAGAAGTCACGATAACCTTTGATGATGCTGCTGACAGTCAAGAGCGTGAGAGGGTAGAAGCAGATTTGGGGAAACAGAGACCAAGTAAAAAGCGAAAGTAGACTGAGTTCTTTGGAGAAAGAGCTATTGTAGCTAATCAAGTTCAACATGAGCCCTCTACTTAGAATGAAGCAATGAAAGGAGAGGACCAGCAATGAAGATGGAGATTGAATCGTTGGAGAGAAATGATGTGTGAAAATATGTTGAGATCCCAGCTGGAAGAAAAGTAGTAGGAAGCAAATGGGTTTACAAGGTCAAAAGAGATATTGATGGAAACACTGAGAAATTCAAGGTTTGTGGCTCAGGGATTCACAAAGAAGTTTTCAAATAATTATGATCAAACATTCAATCCTGCAAAGTAGCTCCACTCCGATAGATCCTAGCCACAAGCTGAAGCTGGCTTCTGAAGGTAATGAGAATGTGGATCAAGAAACGTACCAGTCTGCGGTCGGTCGGAAGTCTCTTATATTTGAGCACTGTTTCGAGACCTAATATTGCATAAGCAGTTGGTTGTGCAGCCCGATACACATCTAAACCTACAAATGAGCACTGAGCTTCGGTAAAAAGGATCCTGCAATATCTTAAGGGAACCGTTGATTAAGGCCTAATGTATCGAGGCATAGGCTCAGAAAAAAAATCTAAAAGCCTTCTGTGATGCAGACTTGGTAAGAGATTTAGATCAGTGAAAGTCTACGGCTGGCTATGTGCTTATGCTGAGCAATAGAGCAGTATTATGGAGAAGCAAGATACAAATCGTTATAGCCTTCTCCCGCTTAAGCTGAATATATTGCACTCAGTGCCGCCACACAAGTTAGCTGGATGAAAAAACTGTTAGCTGACCTTGGTGAAAACACAAGAGTACCTACAACCACACTTGAAAATAACCAGAGTGCTATAGCGATAGCTGCCCATTCTATCAGCCATAACAAACAGAGCATATAGATATTAGGTATCATTCACTAGTGTTCCATGCTACGACATTTTTGTTATATTTTTTCTCTTTGTAGCTTGTAAATGGTTTCAAATGTCGCACTCCGATTCAAGGGGGATATTTTTGAAAACATCAGATCAACAACGAAGCACTGTGTATAACGTAAACATCAATATTTGTATTATTGCATAAATCTTTGCAATCAGAGGTTGGATTTTCGTCGTCTTCATTCTCACAGCATCCCTACGCAGCTCCGTTTGTAACGCAAATGTTTTAACAATATTAACTTCAAACTTGAAAGAACAATATCCCACACATTTTGACATTGACATTTGACCTTGGACGCATTTTAATCGTGTCAGTGACAACATAAAATATGCGCCCCGCTGTAGCTAAAAGCGCAACAGGCTAATATAGAAAACACGGAGTTGTGCAACAATTTCTTCGCAGCATGTAAACTCGTCAGCTACAAACAATTGGGAGTTGTGCGACCACTCCTGCGTATCATGTAAATACGTCCTTCTCATTCCTGCGATCAAAACCACAACTTTGAAGATGAAAAACTCGTAGCATGAAACACTAGTGATTATGTCAGACAAAAGGTACAGGATAGTGTCATCAAGCTGCAGCACTGTTCCACAAGTGACATGGTTGCTGACATGCTCACAAAGCCTTTATACACGTATACAGAAACATTCAAAAGATTGACTCGAAAGTTTGACTCAAAATGATAGACTCGGCCTTGTGGCAATTGTGTATTAAGAAGGAGTGTGAGCTGAGTAATACACAATTTGACGTACACGGTTTGTGCATACGTAAAACCTCTATTTGAACGCCATATTTGTTTGAATGTTACCTTTATTTGAACGCCATTCTAGAAGGGTTGACAAATAGAGCGCCACCCTTTAATTGACCAATACTTCTGTTTAAACGCCACTTCTATTAAACCCACACTATTTGACAGTAGTGATCAAGTGATCAATAGAAAAGCGTCTACAAAAATGTACTAATAATGACCCGAATACATCAATAACAATTGATACACTCATTGTTTATGTTCGTATCGAATTCTTTAATCTTTACGTTTTTTGTTAAAACTTTGAATGCAAACCATAGAATAATTATTAGTAACTGTATTAGGTTAACAATAGTTCATATTTTCAACGCAGTTTTAATACTTTGATGTATGTGGGAAAAGTTTTTGCATTTACGAAGGAAAATGCGCTACTACGTATTTTGAGGCAAACATCTCTTTAGTCGCGCTAAAAGTTTCTATTAAAATGACATTGCGTAAAAAGTTTTGCTCGGACAACAAATTGTGTGGATGCTAATATCGACTAGCTCAGTTGTGCAGAAGAGGCGTTGAAGTCAGAAAACACTGTGGGAGGTATTGAACATCCACAAGAATATGAAATCATTTTAATCGAAAGCAACAATCAGAACACAATTAGCCGAGCAAACGATGCTAATATTTTTGTTTTAAAAATGTTAATATTTGTTTTTAAATGTTAATTTTTGTTGCTGCATGTATTCCCACGACCAAACGAGCGGAGCGAATGTTTGAGAGTTTTTATGATAAATGCATGTGCACACAACTTACAAAAATTATTTATCAACAACATCGCAAACCCTTCTATCGAAATCTCATCAACAAATTTAACCATTTTTTTGTAGAGTCGTTCAAAAATAATAACGACACAAAACACATATAAACCTATTTAAATATATTACCAAGTCTTTGAAAAGTGTCGACAGTATTTTAAAACTTATTCATCTGATCGGATTATACATAAATAGACAGAATAATTCGGCCAAAAATCGCCACAAAACGTTTGAAAAGCTTGGTTTAATAATAGTTAAGACCGGCCTACGATACGCCAATAAAGCCGTGCGACAGATAGTAGAACTATTTAGCAGTGCGCATTTCACGAGAAAAACGTGCTCATTTCACCAGTCTATGGCATTGTTTACTTGTTACTTTACTAGGTTTCTAATATTTTTGTTAGATTTAATTATAACAATTATAAGAATAATTAATCGAATTTATCCGAAGGTTTCTGTAATAAACATAGACCATTTGAGGCGTAGACCGATTTACAGGTACGAAATTGTGGTACACAGTTTATCAGACTATGTTTTTTTGTCCAATTACCGAAGGTTTCATTAAATTATTTAAAACGTTAGCCGAAATTCTTTACAACTTAGGTACAAGCTAGGGCCAAACTACAACGCCCCTTTATAATGAGAACATTTTTTAATTTTGTTCCAGTTTGCAGAAAACCTCCAGACGCGTGAACGCTCATACTTGCTTTCTGTTAAAGATCGCTATCAAAACCATTTTACATTCAACACAACCAACTTTCAAACTGTGTATAGTACACAGTAGCTTGCCATTTTACTTCTAATTTTGCATTTCAGAGTTATAATAAACATATTTCCTTATTGTTGTTGTTAAATTACATGCATTACAATAGGTTAGGCCTACAACTTTAATTAATATTTATTTTATTGTTGTAAAACATAGGTTTTAGATAGTAGTAGATTAGGTGTGATTTTTTGTGTGATTAGGTGTTATTTATTGTTGTGAAACATAGCTTTGAGATAGTAGTAGATTAGGTGTGAGTTTTTTGTGTGATTAGGTGTGATTTATTGTTGTAAAACATAGGTTTGAGATAGTAGTAGACTAGGTGTGATTTTTTGTGTGATTAGGTGTGATTTATTGTTGTAAAACATAGGTTTGAGATAGTAGTAGATTAGGTGTGATTTTTTGTGTGATTAGGTGTGATTTTTTGTGTGATTAGGTGTGATTTTTTGTGTGATTAGGTGTGATTTTTTGTGTGATTAGGTGTGATTTATTGTTGTAAAACATACTTTTTGACAACTACTTTTTCAATAACTAGCACTGCCATTTCTTTTTTCCATTATCACTTATTCCATTATCAGGTCGTGGGCTGTATTACAGGGGACTTTCTAGAAATTCCCCTGTCATACAGCCTATGACCAAAGTGATATTGGAAAAAAGAAAGGGTGCTGATGGTTGAGAAATGCAATGTTAGCAGTCAAATGACACTGCAGTGCAATAGGATAACTGCAATGGTAGCTGTAATGTACTGGGTGTGGGTGTTATTATATACAACAAACAGCAATAATGAAAGGAAAAGATTATATGTTTATATTTTTCCCCTGCAATAGGAGAAATGCAGTATTAGCCAATATTAGAAGTAAAATGCACTGATATTATTAGAATAACCAATATTATTAATATAGTAATAATAGAAAACCAATGCAAAATTTTGTTTGTATTTCAAAACGTCATAGCTAACAATATCAAGAAGTTGTGATATTTATATAGACTTTTAGAAGATCTATTTAAAAAGTGTTTGGTCATGACAAACAGCAATAATGAAAGGAGAAGATTATGTGTTTATATCTCTCCCCCGGCAATAGGAGAAATGCAATATTAGAAGTAAAATGCACTGATATTATTAGAATAACCAATATTATTAATATAGTAATACAGTAATAATAGAAAACCAATGCACAATTTTGTTTACATTTCAAAACGTCATAGCTAACAATATCAAGAAATTGTGATATTTATATAGATTTTTAGAAAATCTATTTAACAAAACTATTTAGAAAAAATAATAACAGTAACATATAGCCCATCATCAATGTTGTTAGTGTGACTATTACACTTCAATAGTCACCTAAACTTATAATTAAATATTGTAATAATCTCATAAGAATCGTTAGAAAAAAATATCATCGTCATTTCCTTTACTTTCACTGCTTTGGACATCAGTTAAAATACCAAAGTACTCAAAAGTTTCCAAAATGTAAGGTTACTTTGAAATCGGCAAAAAAGAAACGATTTCTGTACTTCTACGTTAATTACAGAAACCTTCAGCAATTCGACAATGCTATAGACTGGTGAAATGTGCACGTTATTTTTTCGTAAAATGCGCACGACTTAATGGTTCTATTCTCTGTCGCTCGGCGTTTCGTTTGCCGGTCTCAATTTTGATAAAAGTAAGGCTTGGCCAGTTTTAATAACGATTTTCGGCCAAATTAATCTGTCTATCTATTTGTGCATAATCCGATCAGATGGGTAAGTTTTAAAATACTGTCGACAATTTACAAAGACTTGGTAACATATTTAAATAGGCTTATATGTGTTTTGTATCGTTATTATACTTTAACGACTCTACAAAACGATGGTTAAATTAGTTGATGAGATTTCGAAACAAGGGTTTGCTACGTTGTTGATGAATAATTTTTGTAAATTGAGTGCACATGCATTTATCATAAAAACTCTCAAATGTTTGCTCCGCTCGTTTGGTCGTGGGATAAAAAAATACCTTCAAATACAGAATAAAATAAAAATTATATAAAACTTGATTGGTTTGTTTTGCTAGTCGCTCTTGCATCATGTTTTTAGTTTGCACTATGTGCCCAGTCAGAGTAGAGTGCCACGGCAATCAATTAAAGGTTTTACCTATAGATATAATAAACCTTATATTATAAGGAATTATTATATAAAATGTGATTGGTTCATTTTGCTAGTCGCTCTTGCATCATGTTTTAAGTTTGCACTATGTGCTCAGTCTGTAACTTCAGTTTGGTGTGTTAAATTGGCTTTTGTGGGACTCAGAAATATAAGCACACAATCGATAGTGAATGCTAACATAGAGGTCATGTAGTTACACTTTAGTGAGGCTGTCCAGGGATGGCAAATGCAAGGGTAATATCATTCCCGATACAAATTTTCAGTTACAAGTGCTAAGCACGCAAGTAACAGGGTATATCATACAAAGCACGAAATATGGGTCGCTTTACTTACAGCTTTCTAAAGGCTGGTTTATATCGCTGTATGTTGGCATTGTCCTTTCAGCAATCATCATCGAATATGTCTTGTAAACCGACGGCAGTGATGAAGCAACGCAGGTACGTAGAGAAAGTTTGCAGCTGTCAAACTTTTTCGATAACTCTTCGAGCATCAACGACAGCCTGTACAATGTGCACCATTTCAGCGATGGTCATTCGCAGTCGCAAAAGGCCTAATCTATTTATTTCCATTTATGATAGTTGCTGCAGGCCTAATACTTGATTTGAGCTCACAAAAAACAAAAATGTTCCTTTGAGAAAAAAGAAAAATGAGACTATATAGCAGAGTATTCACTGATGCAAACGGGGATGAATTTGTGATAGTTTGATTATTGTTATCATCGATAATCAAAGTATTGCGGCATCAATGCTGAGATACGGCAATGTAGATGCGAACAGTGATAATAGAAACTCGCTAGTTGTAACGTAAGACTTGTGTTTCCCTAGTAGTCATACTAGAGGCTATTGGATGTCCTGACAATGAACGAGCCAATCGTACTCTTATACAAGATGTTCAGGGTTTGCCATATGCTGAATAAACATTATTCAACAACCACAGGTACTGGCTGTGTGATAGGCAATAGCGATGTTTCACAACACACTACCCACCAAAGGCAGTAGCACTATTTCACAACACGCTGCCTACAATAGGTAGCAGCACTATTTCAGGCAGTGGCACAAGGGCTGTGGTGTATTCAATGTTCTACAAATCATGTTTTTCATTACTGTTGAACATTATTATTTTATTAGATAATATTTGCAAGCCAAAAAATGTTCATCTCGGCAAAAAGTTTTTATTAAAAACATCTAAGAAAGTCGCGGCCACTCCCATAGTTTCAGTTCATATAATAGAACAAATTGCTCTACTGGTTACTGCTGGTTTGTGCAGCACATTCATGTCTTTCTTTTCCATGCATGGCAGTTTCCACGCTGCCACAAGTGCTTCACTGGTGGCGTCACATGAACATCCTGTAATCGATAAAACAAATGTAACAAATATATGTCATTGTTCTAATGTGTATCTACTGAAAGCTTTCAATTCGGAAGTTAGATAGACTAAAAGTGTAAAATTATAAAATGAACAAATGTTTAACAAAAGGATAAATACGCCAAGCAACAATTCGGAGCTTTGTTTCTGGAAGTTAAAGATGAGCATTAATCAATCGATTTTCCTCACTTCCTACAAGTGAGAAGTGAACATAAATTCTAATCATAAATCTAATTTGCTAGCTAAAACCTTTTAGCTATATTTGCTAAAATTTGAAGCAAATATTATAGCTAGGTGAAACGATAAAAAAAGTTATGAAACATCGATTGGTGATAGCAAAAAGTTATAATTTTAATAATTAGTAAATGTATTCGTGAGTAGTAAAATTATTACCTTTAGTTTAGTATGTATATATAGGACACTCAAAATAAAAAGTAAACTTACCTCCGTTCTCCTATCTTCCTCTGCAGCATAACGTTGCTGACGCCTGTCAGCTCTAACCATAAGCTGTCTGCCCCAAACTTTAACCACCTGATGCTCAGAAAACTCTGAGCCACCTTCGCTGGAACTGGAAGCATCGTTACAATTCTGTTGTTCGGGAATAAAACGTGCCGATGAAGTAATTCAGTAAATTAGCGATGCCAATTAATTCAGTAAACAATGGTGTCGATGGGTGAACTAGTAATTGAGTAAACTCCTTAACGACGAGAATCTTCGAGATCACAGACAACTCGTTTTACGTGCGAAAACATTTATTATGACCTATATAACAAATTCGTGCTGATGATTGGTGAAAGAAGAAATCTTATATTTATCACTCGAGGGCTCTTTTCATTTGTATCACTCAGGCCTGTATTCCCTGGTTGCAAGTTGAGGCGACTAATGTTAAGCGACTAGTTATGAGCATCTGGGGGTTTGGAGGGGGCAGGTTAAGCCCCCCAATAGGTTTCTTTTATGTAGGGCCTCGACCGGGCATCTCGTGTAAAGTTTAAAAAAATTTTATCGGAAAGTATAAACATTTTTTCTATTATTTGAGATTTGTTTGTTTTAGGTGATGTGACTGTCAGGACATTTTCAAATTAAAATAGGCTAAACTTGACTGCAGTTAAAACGCTCAAAAAAAAGAAATCTTTTCCTTTTGAGCGTTTTATCAAAGATCAATTTCGCCGATTTTATTCTAAGTTTATCCGAAGGTTTCCAGGCTTTCGTTGGGCCATTTCCAAGCAGATGTTTGTTAAATTTTTACATTTTGCAAACCTTTATAAAAATCGTTAACAACAATATTTTGCCGATGATGATAATAATGACGCCTAAGAACTATTAAAAGTTGACGTTTATCTCTATGGCTTGCAATAAAGTGATAAAAACCGTTTCCGTAGCCGTTGGGCAAATGACTGTTCGAATTAATGATGTTGAGATGGAGTTATCTAAAGCAATTTATCATTGCGTGGTAACGGACAAAACAAATCCGTTTGAGTTAACCATGTGTTCGTGACAAAAGTTTACATTTTATCCGAGGGCGAGTTATCCGAGTTTGACTGTACTTAGCCGCCAAAAATTCCTAAAAAGTTGGGGCGGCTCAGCCGCCCCAGGGAATACGGGCCTGGTATCACTATTGTCACGAATAAAGCACCCGCTAGAATCTGAGTGTTTCAAAAAATGATTTCATTCAAACGCTTATATCTCTGGACAGGGTAGTCTACAAAGACAAAAGTAACATCAAATTGTAGCTGATGTTTTAGCCTTTTATTGGTCTTAAATTCAATTGATTGACTATTTTAACGCAATCACATCTTTAAACAGAATATTACATACCTTAGGGTTGTAACGATCTGAACATGTCCAATAGCCACCGTGCTTACAGCTGCAGCCATACCCCCAGCGATCATTAACAATTATCTTCTCCTTGACAGGACTGTAATATCAATGAAGACTGAGAACCAGCCTATAAATTGTAGCTTAGGGACACGTAGTACTAATTATAGTCACCTGTCATTATAGAGCCACGCTAAAAACTCTCTGGAGCCAAAATACTCAACGCTGGCAGAAGCAGAGTCATCGGGCCAGAGTAGATCTGGTTGGTAGGTATTTATCAACTCTTTCAACTCTGGGACCAACTTCCCCTGTCCAACAGATACAATTGATTATAATAAAGAAGTAGCCATGTAATAAGCGTGTGCTATATTCATAGTTCCTTTGAAACATGGTGAGTTGAAGCTTGAGTTTATCATTGCTTCATTGCAAGAAAAGAAAGGTGAAGAAAAGAGCTGACATGATAAGAATGATAAGACACGCGCATAGAAATGTGTATATGTATTTCTAGTACCTCAGCGTAGAGTCGAGTTGAGAAGTTATTACTCTGGTCAATGAGAAACAGCGGATTGTGCCAGTCAATAAGGTTGTGGTAGAGACCAAGCCTCATATCGGTTTTCCTCACAGCAGCAGTTATCTCCCCTGTACACAACAATAGTCATACAAATCATTTATACTAGTGATATACATGTTGTAGTGGTGATATAGTGGCTACACGAACACAGCTCACGGATTACCTTATGAAAAGTAACCATCGAGAGATGCGTGACTTACCAACCCAGACGGTCATTCAGCGGGACTCTAGCAGTGGCAAAACTAGAGAATACACTTATAGTTTATGCATCTGTACATTCTACTACAATCCTAATGAATAGATACGAAAAGTTCGAATGCGACAACAAACTGAGGGTATTTCGTTTCTGTAAACAGGGTGCAAACTAGCTAGCGCTAACTAGAGTAGTGCTAGTAATCAGCTAGTAATCAATGGTATAGCTTAGACTTGATTGTCTTTTTTAGATAAAGTAAATGAATCATTTTTTCCATGCAATAAAAAGCATGACTCACTATCGTGACTATTGTTTACTGTCATGCTAGTAGGACACAAAAATTCAGTAAAAAAGAAGTGGCTTTAGAATCTATAACTGTGCATGTTAAAGCCTATTTTTGTGTCGAGTCGTTGACTACTGAGCACTTGTACTCAGTAAAACAATATTTATCAGAAATTCTTGAATATTCTTGTTAATTAGGCCAAGAATTGAGGCTAAATACTCTCAGAAAACGTTGCTTAGCATAGTTTATTTTTAGAGGTTGTATGACAAAACATTCTACTGCTAAGTACCTTGAAAGGAGGCAACATCAATATTCAAAGCATTGCTTCACCACAGTCTAGGGTAAATATTAAAGTTGCTAGTAAAGGTTGGTGGAAGTTTAAAAAACTTTAAAATTTGGCATCGTTTTACTTGTGATAGGAAGAATTCATTTTCCACGCTGCTGTACCATATTACTCACGCATTGTATGTCGCTCGAGCGCTGAGGCTAGCCGAACAATGACTAGCCCAAGCTAATCCTGTGTATTTGTAATCTAAAGACACTTTATAATCACAACAATAACAACAATAATAGAATGTAGCACTGATCACACATACCAACGAGATCCCTCTTTGGTCCAACTTGCATCGAGTTCCAGTTGAAAGAGTAGTTGGTATTCCAATTTGCGAACCCCTCACGATGTTTGGTTACAAACACCATGTACCTTCAATAAAGGGGCATGTTTCTCAACTTATGGTAACACCTCGCTCTTTTTATTATCGATCACATCTACGCATTAGTACTTCTTCAAATGAACAGACAACTCCAAATCTACAAGTCAAAGCGGGCTGAGTAGAATGGCCTTGCTATTGCTTAGCAGTTTGTGGCAACTATGCGAGTTGAAAAGCTTTCTTTCGGCTACTGTGCCAAAAACAAGAACTTTCCACTGCCTGAAGAACTTGCAACCTAGCCTGTGGCAACAAGAATTGATCACTTTCCTTCAATAACTAGATCACTGTACCTATACATTTCTGGCAATAAACTAAATGCAAGTTATATTAATAACTGTTTTTGTTTATCACCATTGGCCCTATTGAACAAGCCGTAAACCTAACTATGCCGCCAGACTATGAAACAAAATGAACATGCAAACTGCCTAGGAGCAGCCGATACGAGTGAGATTCAGTTCTGCTCAACTTCTGCAAAGATAGTTATACATGTAGGGGAGAGTGGGGCACGTTGTGATGTGGGGAATACACACTTCAAATTTCTTGCTCGCTTACAATACTTTGAATTCTCACCTCACTAGCTAAAGTTTCCGGTCATTTTATGAGATATCTTGATTGCATGAAATGAAGAGCACAGCAATTAAAGTGAGCCAATATTTTGTAACATTTATCGATAAATTTTTGCTCTTTTATTTTTATATTCAAATTTAGAGAATTGCATATCTTCTTTGTACATCATCCCATATCAACAAAAGTCAGTGGAGGCAGCTATAGACATGTTCTCTTCACAATGCACCCACCAACTCCATCATGTTACACCATCCTGAGTTGGGATGAACATTTTGATTACTCAGTGTCATGTGGGGCATGTTGAAACACTAAGGGTATTTATATATGGGGCAAGTTGCAACATGTTTTAATGATAAAAATAGAGGGACAAGTTGCAACGTCTCAAACTTTTCCCTCTATTCCTAATTTCCTATTGAGGGGAACAGCTCAAATAACGTTGAAGTTACGGCTTGATACAAACCTTGATAACATAGCTAAAAACTAATCCTCATGATGAACCCTTAAATTTCTTGACAATATTGACATCATGACTGCAAATCTATATATATGTATATATATATGTATATATATATATATATATATGTATATATGTATATATATATATATATGTATATATATATGTATATATATATATATATATATATATATATATATATATATATATATATATATATATATATGTATATATATATATATATATACATATATATATATATATATATACATACATATATATACATATATATATACATACATACATATATACATATATATATACATATATATATATATGTGTGTGTATCTCTCAAAATTAGCTATTAAAATTTTTAGATATCAAAATCTCGGAAATAAAATTCCGCTTTCTGATGGATTTGACCCCTTGACGAATGCAACCGCAATTTTTTTATTCAATCGCTCTACCACTGAGCTATATAAGACGTATTAATCAACGATGTTATCATATACCGTATAGGCCTACCGTATACACAGGCTAAATGAAGTATTAATTGAAACTCTCTGAATTCTATTAACTCTGTGAAACATGATGCTTTTTCGTATTTTCTTGAACTTCTAATTTCGGTTTTCCATAAAGTTCAATTGCTATATCGTGGTCAAAGCCAATTATTTTCACGCGGACAATTGTATTATCTCCATAGGATGAACCTCAACATTCTCTTTCCGTTCGGTCAGAAAAAACAGTACAATATCTCATTTTTTCATTTGTACCAGTATCAAGAGGTACCAGTATCGTCGTATTCAAAGTCTTGATGAATACCTTCTGGTGAATAGTAACCTTAGTAACCGACTAATTAATTGCTCTTATTAATGCAACATATTCAGGATTTTCATTTTGTTTTCTCAGTTTGTTTTAATTGTATCATTACTGAATCATCTTTTATTGTAGTCGTAGCAAAACTGACTTAATTTAGCTATTATTTGCTAATTATTTCACATTTACATTCAAACCTTTTTATAGCCGTTTTTTTAATTTACAGTGAAACATGGATAACTCGCCCACGGATAGCTCGAACACATGGTTAATTCGAACGGTTTCTTTAGTCCGTTCCCACGTAATGATAAATTGCTATAGATAACTCGAACTCAACACTGTTAACTCGAACTGTTTTTTCCCAACGGCTACCGAAACGGTTGTTACCGCTTTAGAAAATCACTTTATTCCAAGCCATAGAGGTAAACCTCAACTTTTCGTAATTCATAAGCGTCGTTATTACCACCATCGGCAAAATATTTTTGTCAACGAATTTTCTAACGGTTTGGTGAAATTTGATTTATTCCAAACATCCGCTTATATTAGCGATATTATATTAACAATCACCCTTTGGAAGCAAGGTAAAGTGAGGTAATCTTTGCATAAACTTCAAGAAAAATCGGCAAAATTGATCGTGGGTAAAACGCTCAAAATAAAAAGATGCCTTTTCTTTTGAGCATTTCAACAACGATCAAGTTTTGCCAATGTCAATCTAAAAAACATCCTGGCAATAACATCACCTCAAACAACAAACCAATCTCAAGTGATAAAAAAATCTCTATACTTTTTGATAAAAACGTTTTAAACTTTACATTAGAAGCATTTAATTTGAAACAAGCCATTTGTGCTTTTGATTTATATTATAGTTTGTATATGTACATGTATCTACTAATAAATAAGTAAATACATGGACTTGTGACAGTGCTCTGATAACTTGAACGCTCTGATAATTCGAACACTTTCGCTCGGTCCCGTGAAGTTCGAGTTATCCATGTTTGACTGTATTTGACCTGCACAAAATTTTTTTTTCATGATATGAAGTTTTAAAGTTACAGTTGTTTGACAAAGTCTGAAAACCTTTACGGCTGTTTTTATTACCTTCTTAATTTATTTTAACTACACAAAACACTTTTCTCATGTTCTGTAGTTTGAAAGTTA
The DNA here is from genome assembly GCF_963576615.1 of Watersipora subatra. NCBI lineage: Eukaryota > Metazoa > Bryozoa > Gymnolaemata > Cheilostomatida > Watersiporidae > Watersipora > Watersipora subatra. The sequence goes on from NC_088711.1 coordinate 28,255,711, forward strand.
GAATGGCAAATGTTGTATACCGGGTAGTACAGCTAGTGCTAACATATAAAAAGAAAAGTTTAATTCTTAGATCAACATGTACATAATTAAGTTTCGTTGTACTGTGGAAGTTTGTATGTCGTAATTGTTGCACAGTGTTCTGAAGTTCATAGCCAACTCTTTCAAGTTTTTCTTGCTCAAATAATTACATGTAGTGGAAATTTGAAGTGTTTGGCTGAAAACAAATTTCAAAAAAACACAATTTTATAACTAAAATTTACAATGAAAGTCAAGGGCGTTTCAACATGCCCCATAGGGTGTTTCAACATACTCCCTACCGCGGCACATTGACACATCAAATAAGCAATTAGTACTTTTGTGATATTTTCCAAAGTATACAACCAGCAGTATTGGCATTTGTCATACATATGTGAAACATATTTCTGCATCCTACTTGATTATTTAAATTATAGTCCAATATTTTAGTATAACTTTATAGCCAAAAATGCATTTTCGGTTACAACCTGCCTCACCCTCCCCTACATATTACAAAGAGAAGCAATTTTCAATATTTAAAAAAAAGGCATTACTATAAACCCAAACGTAAATAATGTGTCACACAATATTTATAGCACGAAAGTAGAACAAGTTGTCACGACTTGGCACACTGATTTAGTTTGTGTTGTTATACTCCTCATACTGTAACACAAAATGTAAACACGGTTCACCTTTTGCTTTCCTAAACTCACCAGCTAAAGTTACCTACGTGTAAAGCAAAAGCCATCAATTAGCAACTCGACAGCAGCAACAGTCTAAACTCTGACAAAATATTGCTCAATCATTAAGCTGTATATACTGCAAGCAGAGTCCCATCTATGATTAGAAACGAGTGTTATTTTCCACATAACATTCTCAAAAGTGCTTTCAGAAAAAACTGTCCTGATCCAGTTTAGCAAATTAGATCACATGTCCTGTTTTACTACCACCATTGGCCTACAATACATACTAAAGGAATATAGGCTTATTAACATGATTTTAATTGGAAAATTCAACGATATATGTTATATACCCCTTTCTTTTATCAATACACAATGCTTATCTAAGTTTAATGTTGATTTATTTAGTTGACTACAAAATAGGAACTTACTTTGCTCCAGCATCTTGAAACAGCTGCACCCATTTGTCAGCCTCAAAAAGCTCCGCAGTGAACTGGCTGGCGAAATCCCCATAACCCCAATTAGATGGATAGTTTCTTTTCATAAACTCGTATATAAATTCTCCAGGTTTGGAATTATCCCAGTCCTTCCAAAATGACTCAGCAGAGGACTTTCCACGGAGAGCAGGAACGGAAAAAACTCCCCAATGCACAAAGATGCCAACTTTGGCTTCATCATACCATGAAGGAAGTGGTCTAGAATCTAATGAGTCCCATGTTGGTTGGTAAGGTCCTTCGGCAGAGGTATATGATAGTATATATAGTAATAAACACGGCACTGTAATGGAAGTTACGTGCGTCATTTTTACTATTGCACTGGAATGCTTCAATGTGAAAAAAAGTGTACAGCTTTAATGTATGTATTTAAAAGTTGAAAAAATGTTCCCCACTTTTGCATCGTAAAATGTTTAGAAAAATGCACTGGATTGCTTAGGACCAAAAATTAGACGAGCTATCGATTAGCCCTCGCACTGGACTCATTTCCTAAAATACAGTTATAAATTTCTTACAATGGCCTCCAAGAAACAATACCGATTATAAATTTAAAATCCAATAACATTACAAAAACATTGTCACTGAGGCTAACATTGAGTTTTTGTTTTGGCGAACCCGATTCTTTTGGGTTTTTAGGGATTCAGCTTCCGTTCCAGAATCAGAGCCGTGTTTGAGAGATGCGCGACCAATGGAAGCGTATATGGACTTTACCCGTTTTCAAACAAACTGGCCGAAACAACTATTTTGATATAAAATCTAAAAGAGAGACTATCACATTAACAAAGAAAAATAAGTCTTATTTGCAATAGCTTAAAATTGATTGTTGTATTTAAAAGAGGATCAAATTTCCTACAAAATAGGTAATACCAATAATTTTATAATTCAAGACAACCCTTTTAAAGCTCAAGTCAAAGTGAAGCACAAGTCTTACCTAAATTTGCATACAGCTTGTATTCTAACATGTTTTGTACCTGCAACAAGTTTATGGTTTGCTTTTTTAGAGGAATTAAATTTTGATGTCTGTAAAAACCTTGAGCGCTGCATCTAAACAATCAACAGATATAACAACCAGGGTTGTGGACAGGCCTGCCAACTCTCACGTATTGGGCGTGAGAAACACACAATTGCCTCATGTATCTCACTCCCACCCGTGTCGCGCAATTGCCCTTTTTACCCAAGCAAACCTGTTTTTTGCCCCAATCTTCAAGTAGTGTGGCTTTGTAAAGGGTTGAATAATTTCCTTGTTTAACTTCCTTGATAATACTATCTCATCTCATTATAAATGTATACAGGTTCAGTGAGTTACGAGTAATCATACACTTGCTACTAATGGCCACTAATAAACAACTATGTGTAAGCATATTTGTGGCATTCTCATCTATCAATAACCTCCACTACTTGTGGTTTCCATATGGAGTTATATTATCTTTCACTGTGGTGTTTTTATACGTTATGAAAATTTACCCCACTTATCAAATCCTCGCGTTTTCATTGCCCTCAAAATAGACTCTCACTCCTTTCCCCACTCCAGGGTTGGCAGGCCTGGTTGTGGACAATCAATAATACACAATAATAAGCTTAATCATTTTGTGCAAGTTGTTCACATGCAACTAGCATTAAACTTGTTGATTAATAAATAGTAGAAAAGATGAGATCTTAATAATGGCTATAATTATATCAAAGCAATGAAATACAGCCCCATGTTGAGGCTGTATATCTTTGATCAAAGTAACTTACACTTTAGTGCATGTTTATCACCTTCCCTTGTACTAAGAATTAAGCTAATTTAAAATAACATTGTCATTTCAGTATATTAAAGCTAACCATATGACAGCGTTGAGTGGCTTACAATAACACTACTGAGAATTTTGTTACTCTGTGTATGTGAGGTGTTGAACTTGAGAAGTAAAGATATATTTTACTATTAAATTGAACCAGTTTCTGGTTTGGGTTTCTAGAGGAATTACGATTTATTGTTTGTGTAAAAACTAGGGTCAAGGCTTGAAATGATAGATGACCAAAAAGTCGAAAGAAATAATAAATTGTGGGATCATATACATGTAATACGACAACAGTTACCGCTGTCAAACAATGCAGCAAGCACTGCGATACATCAACAAGCAAACATGAAAATTTATGCTATGCTGCTGAGAGTATCAAGCATGGGAGTTGTCCAACCATCATAGCTAATGCGTAAGTGGGACATCAGTTGGATCGCGAGTTGTCTGACTATTATAATAATAAACTTATGAAACTAAAATTGTTGCTAAGTCATGATTATTACTGATCAACACCACTTAATATGGAAGAAACTAACTGGCTACAACAATTACTAATGGATATTCAGTGAGGCAAACAACTCTACAGAGTGTCAGGCACAAGCGGAGGTATATCACCAATATTACAGGAGCCAGCCAGATTTACGACTTGTTGGAGTCAAGTAGCAGTCAGCACACATCAGATCAGCAACCAGTCATCGACAAGACAATAATTTACAACACTTTATTTAGTATGTTTAGGTATAGCTTATAACATCATTTTAGTCTAGACAATGTTGTACTGTATAGAAGTAGAGAAAAAAAAATTATTTATGAACTCAGATATTGTACTCTATGCAAAAAGATTGACGAAATGGCTGTGAAAAGAATGTCAGAAAATGATACTTTCTTGCTTTAACTATATAAATTAGCTAGCTAGTAGCGTCTTAAGATGAGGATTACTGCAAAATTAATTTCACAATGCTACTACTATTAGTGTTTGAGTTATGGCCAGTTTTTTACAACTTGTTAATGGACTTAATTGCTGATAAAGAATTCTAGGTTTCTCAGTACTAGCATAGTGTTGTCTGAGTAATAGCAAAGATTTTTTTCCATCATTTTTGGCATCATTCATAATCAGTTGTAATGAACATTCATCAATAACTTGGACAAGCTCTGCGTATGCTCCCCTGTTTTTGTCTGCAAAGTCTGTGTCATCTTCTTCTTCAGCAAGAGGTGTATGGCTTTGTACATGCCTTTATCTGTAGTGTATATATAGTTAGTAAAGCGTGTTTTCCATATAGCATATTATTTCATCTCTCCATCAAAGTGCAGGCGACTTCTGGGCCCATAACCTGTTGAGGGAGTGAGTTTTCTGCTTTGAATACTCATTCTGAGTAGAGATGATAGGAATCAGTGGTGTAATATTCAGATTAACATATTGTGTGTTTATTTGTACAACTACAGGCTTTTGCAGCATAACAGAAAGAGAGTTAAGTCAGCAGCTAATTAATCTAATAATCTGATTGGCTAATGTAGATAAACATATACATGTAAGTGTAATGATATGGCTAATATATGGAGTTGTCTATACGAAGAGGGTAACTCCTAATTAGTCATTGAGCTGTAGATTGTCTCTCAATAACAAGCTGTTTGTTTTCGGTTTTGCTCGCAGGACTCTGAGAAGCTATACGACTCTGGGCTGAGTGGAACATAAACAAGTTTAGACAATCTTGTAAATATCGTTTTATTTAAAGCTTCGCTTTCGGTGGAGGCGTTCATTCAGAAAATTTACATACACTTGCATTGAACTGACTTTCTTTTTCCATCTTTTAAAGCTTAGAACTAGTGCAAAAAAATAGATATTGACTGAATGACTTCTACATCGGTTTAAACTAGCAAATAAGTGTAAATTCTATTAATAATGAAAATATTAATTATTATTCAAAAACAGATTTTACAAATTATTTGATATACAATTTTGGAGTTATCTTTTTAAACATCTAAGAAAGGACAACTCCTAACATATAAAAGTTTTCAACTAGATGTAATAAGAAAGTCAGTTCAATGCAAGTGTATGTAAATTACCAACAAAGTAAAGAATAAAAAAGTGGAATTGTTGTGGTTAAGTAACCTTAGCTACTTTTGGAAGTGGGTTTTTGGAGGGTAAAAGTTGGTGTCTCAGTAATATGTTACAAATTGAAGGTGGGGCATTTTCGCCACCACAGCTAACTAGCTATGACGTCATTGGCTGAGCTTGCATAACCGTAAACTCAGGCTCTGGGTAAGACCTTAGACTTGGATTTATACGCACAAAAAGCCCAACTGGTCTTACGATTTCTTAAATCCAAGCTAGTTGCGAGCAATCCAAAGTTCATTCGATGGATGGTTAGCAGCGGCAGTTGCACGAACAATTTGCGAAACTTGATTGACTTTCATAATCAATTGTTATGAATAAATTAATGACGAACGTATTATATTTTCTATGTGTAATATTTCTGGAGGTTACTTCAAAAGCTGACGACAACATCGGCCATTATAAACCAAATTGGAAATCGTTAGATTCTAGACCACTTCCGTCCTGGTATGATGAGGCTAAAATTGGTATTTTCGTACATTGGGGAGTTTTCTCAGTACCAGCTTTACGCGGAAAGTCAAATACAGCAGAATCTTTTTGGACCGGTTGGCAGAATTCCAAACCTGGAGATTTTCTTTATGATTTCATGAAAAGCAACTATCCAGCTCAGTGGACTTATGGAGATTTCGCCAACCAATTTACCGCAGAGCTTTTTGATGCTACAAAATGGGTGAAACTATTTCAAGATGCTGGTGCAAGGTGAGCATTTGCTTAACTATATTATGTTCGTTGCGTTATAGCACCACTTTAAGTTTGCGCTATAAAAATTGTTTCGTCACCCCTGTGAACTCAAGTACGTGTACGTATGTGATCATGTCTACTCAAGCTCGGATCTCCTACCAGAGACCTAAGAGTTTCGGTACTCGCCTCAAGCTCTTAGCCGATGCCAATAACGCCCTTTTCTGCAACTGACTTGCGTTAATAGTTGCAGTTATTTGACTTAAAGCCATATTATGTGATGTGTAATGTAGGTACTCATGCACTCAATGCGCCTATGGCTACTGGAGTTACAGCTGTTGTTATATATGCCAGCACTTTTCAATCTCTCTCTCCGAGGGAAAGATATTTTTCCACAATTTCCTGTACTGGCTTTGTTGTATTAATTGGGTGCTGCTATTTCTATTATAGTAGCCATCTTGCTTTCCTAGTCCACAACCACCATGATATCTAGCTGGCTTTCCAAGATGTGCTTTTCTGTTCGGATGTGGAAGTCGCACAGTCGTTGTCATTGATCTTATCAAGAGCTTCCCACTAGTGTTATGGCTTATTGAGGCCATACTCATTGCATAGGCTTCTGTACACTACACATGCGACATGATTATGCCACTCACTGTATGCATTTCCTGCTAGCTGTTTGCATCCACTGATGTTGTGTTCTCCAGCAGATTCTCAGAAAGTTCATCTTCAATGGACGTCCACGGGGGACGTGTTTTCTGAGAATGGTCTCGGGTGCATCTTTGCACAGTCTGCATCTAAGATCATTTATAGTGTCATAGATCTGTGTTTGGAATAGCCTAGTTGGAAGCACTTGCTCCTGTCTGCCATGATTGACTATTCTGTATTGGCCGTAAGGTTACCTTTGTTAAACTGCATATTTGTCTGATGGAGTTCGCCAACCTCCGATACTTGTCGGTAGCAGACGCTATGGACAGGGTTGGTTTGCCAGTCAGGTTCCTCATCAGTGTGCTGTATCCGTTGTTTATGGTGGCTGCATAGGCTTTTATATTTTTCATTGTGCCCGTCGTATACTTTCGAGTCCCCCTAGCCTCCATCTTTTCTCAATAGGATATAGGCCTAAGCTAGCAGTATCGAACTTATGGCGGAGTGCTAGGGAAGTTGCTAGGTCCGATCCCTTGATGGATTTCTCTGTCTACCTTACTATCGGATACCTTATTATCGGCAGTGCATACATGTTTATTTTTGTGACTCAGTTCCTGGCATTGGCTTCAAAGGACAGGCTGAGTGCTTTTCTTGTTGTTGGTAATGGCCTTGTAACACACTTGATTTCATGGCCCATGTTGCTTTGCATAATCCCCAATTGCATGTACCTTTCTTCTATGTCCTTGGAAGTGCCATATACAAACATTCTTTAAACTATTTGTATTTTTACCTCTATACATTATGCCTGAGCACACTTTGTTAGCATTACGTAAGTAATTATCCTTTATATGATTATTTACTGCAGCAATATACATGTATATCCCTAGTCTCACCAATAGGCCTACAATATATATCCCTAGTCTCACCAATAGGCCTACAATATATATATCCCTAGTCTCACCAATAGGCCTACAATATATATATCCCTAGTCTCACCAATAGGCCTACAATATATATCCCTAGTCTCACCAATAGGCCTACAATATATATCCCTAGTCTCACCAATAGGCCTACAATATATATCCCTAGTCTCACCAATAGGCCTACAATATATATCCCTAGTCTCACCAATAGGCCTACAATATACCCTACAGGATGGAAATATTCGTTGGTTTTAAAAATTCGCGATTTCGCAAACAGTCAATTCCGCGAATTATTAAATTCCGTGAATAATTAGTTCTATTTTTAATCACAAAGGAGAATAACTACTGCATCAAATTAAAAACTAGCTGCTGGCTAGTTTTTAATATAAATACTAAACGTAGTTGATTTCCAAAACATTTTTAAAATCATTGCCTGGGCTTTGAGCTAACACCATTGCCAATGCATCACATTTCTTTACAAAATTATTCAAGGTTGTCACAAGATATGCATATTGGCGTCATCGCAAAAATAGCCGCTAGGCAGAAGCACTAAACGTAGCCGAGTTCCAAAACTTCTTTGAAATCATCGCTGGTGCTTTGAGTTTTATTGCCATTGCATCAAACTTTACAAAATTATTCAAGGTTTTCACAAGTTATTTGGCATGGCTTCGTCATCGCAAAAAATCTCTCCTAGTCTCTTTACATTGAAATCACCTCCATCAATCTCTAATACCGAAGTTGAGGACGATCATGATTCTGATCTTGACATTATGGTATGTATTTGATTTTCAGTGCAGATACGTTTTTTCCATAATTAACTGCATTAGTTAATTCTTTTGTTTAAAAACTGATCGCTTTCATTAAATACTTCAGCTATTGTTTTTGCACTTCTGCACCACAGCACGTTTTTGCACTTATTAATGTTTTTTTTGTGTTTACTGCAGATTGAGAATGAAACAACCTACTCCGATTACGAAAACTAGAGACAAGTAGTAATATTCATCAAGGCAGGAATATTGGCAGAGAAGCAACCAGTCAACCTAGACCCCTTCATCAACAACAACTCTTTGATATCGCTGCAGCAAACATGATTAAATTATATATTTTGTTTCATGTATAGATATATTAGAATTTATTACAAACTTGAGTGTACAGATATAATATTTCAAATACAAATAACATTTTATAAACGATGAATGGAGTAAATATAAACAGTTTAGTGCATATGGCGGTTGTCTAGCAATAAAATTAAACTGGTACTCTTGATAAGCAAATAGTAGCGTGTAATGGTGCTCTCTGACTCGTTATTTTGGTAATAGCAGCTCTATATCGCTGTCACTGTCGTGGGTAAATGTTAAAGGCGATTCTATCGCTACTGCATGACTGGTGAGGAAGTTATCATCAGAACCCTCCTCATGGCTTACTATTGCATAGTTCTGCCGGTTGGCCAAAAATTAGTGCTTGTAAAGGCGTTTTTGTTCCTTTTTTAAAACATATATATTCTTCTCATTAGCAGCTGCAGTCACTTTTAATTTCAAGACCTCCCTGAATGATGGTGATCTTCGAAGAATGACATCTACCACCTTTGTAGTCATGGTTCCTCCGTGTATGATTAAAAATCTCTCTCACACTAAAACAAATAACGAAGCGGTAGGATGGAAAAAATAAATATTGCATTTTACCGAAGAACCAAAGTAAAATTCAACTAATTTAGTAATTGGTTTTGAAAAAAATCATTACTTGCCACAAATCGTTGGTTCATCAAAGGCCTCCAAATCGACGAATATTCGTGAAAACCTCTAAGCGCAGCTAAAAATTTATAGCTTAGCATGATCGACTCGTAGTTGCAAGCTGTGGTGTATACCGCGTTCCGGTGTATGCGCACACCGAAACACGCAATGTGCGCATGCGTAAGGTTAACTCTATTGCAAAACGCAATAGAGTTAACTCTTCATATAGAGTGCCATAGGTGAATGCCACCAATAGGCCTACAATATATATCCTTAGTCTCACCAATAGGCCTACAATATTTATCGGGATTCTACATTTTTTTCAGATACTTGATTTTTGTAACAAAGCACCGTGAGGGTTTTTCAAACTGGAATACGAACTATTCTTTCAATTGGAACTCGATGCAAGTTGGACCAAAGCGAGATATCGTAGGTCAGATTCAATTTGTTTAATACTTTGAGAGCTCTAACCACCTTGTTTACTGTTATTGTGCGCAGTAACACAGTTAAGTAATCTCTAGCTTATTTTGTTTGTTTAGCTGAAATTGCTGGAGCTGTTCGTCAAACTGATATGAGACTTGGTCTCTATCACAACATGATTGATTGGCACAATCCACTTTTTCTTATGGACAAAAGTAATAACTTCTCAACTCAACTGTATGTCAATGTAAGTGGTTCGTTCAATTTTTCTTATAAAGCCTTACGCTTACATACTTTTGTAATGACCGGAACTTTTGATTTTATGACTTTTATCACACATTACAGTGGGTTTGATGAGTAAAAGGGCTGAAAATCCAGAGACTGCTGAGAATTCTTTTGAAGACTAAGAAAGTGCACAATAATCATGAAAAATACTTTTTGTTGATATTTAGTACCGTAGCATTGTGATATCTGTTAATGCACATCAATTACATAAGTACTTTTATCATATATTTCAGTACATCAGAGTCTTGGCTTTCAAATGAGCTTTTATTCAATACACAAAGAATAATAGAACTATGAAAAACAGGGTGTAAAAAGTATGTCCTGCAATAAAAAAACACTTGTTTGTGGTTTCCACAATGTGATGTCATAATTATCATTTAGCCTTAAACCGTTGATCCTTTCGCTGCCATTGAGGCTGCGCTTTTCTGTGACAATCAGTGCTCTTAAACCCAGAGAGCGCTAATAATAAACTAGCATTATAGATAATCAACAATGCCCAGGAGTCGTGCTAACAAACGACCAATACAAACACATGTTTTGGCTTAATAGATTTTGGGTGATTGTTAGAGTTTGCTTTTTTCATCCTTTCGTTCATTTAAAACATTTATAGTAATTATTATCACATCGTTTTATATGATGGCAATGTTTGTCCCATACAAAAATGATTAATAACTAATTAGTAATTAAATATCAAAAAGAAAAAAATATAAAAATTACAATATTGATATTATCATATATATTCGAATAAATTACAGTATATGGAAAATAGAAAACAGGTGTATTGGACAGTTAAATTAATGATTGTGTGTATGATACTAGCTTATTTTACAAGTTATTTACAGTAGGCTTCTCTATTTTGAACAATCCCGGAGTGCAGTGAGTCAATCCCAACGATTGTTTTATTTCAATTGACTTCTACAACAAAATTAAATAAAAACAGAAATGACTATTAACAACATACCTGGTTGTTAACCATCCATGGTGGTAAAGGTAATGAAATCACATCGATTAAATTGTGACCTGCAGTCGCGTGGCCCTTTACTATATGTAGATTGCAGTCTTGCGAGATCACGCAATGTTTGAAATTAATTAGCCTCAGTGGTGCTCCTCAACATCGCAATAAAAAGAGTGGGCTAGTGCATAATATCATCGGGAAAATATAGTATGGTGCTTGGAATCTCAGTTATTTATCATAAAAATAATCTGTACACGGAGAGCCAATGACACTGATTCCTTTGCCATCTTCATTGGTTCTCTGGAGTTGTCCTACCTTCGCATGCCACCAGTGTCATTATCGCAGTTGATAAATAAATATCAGTGGTAAGCGATAAAATAAGCGATAAGAGCGCACAACTCCGAATATGAAAATTGTGACGTCACAATTTCCGAGCTTATATTATTAAAGATTTCTGCGGTAGAGCTCTGGGAAAATCCTATAAACACCAACCAATGTCTGTCTCACCATGTCAAATAATGGCTCATTTTAAAGCCAAGATATTGAAGAACCTGAATAAGCTGAAACAGTACTTATGTAGTTTATGTGCGTTAAAAGTTTTTTCAAGCTTTACTCAAACGCTATAGTAAAGGCTCCTATAACTATAGTAAAGGCTCCTATAACGTAAACACTATAGTAAAGGCTCCTATAACTATAGTAAAGGCTCCTATAACGTAAACACTATAGTAAAGGCTCCTATAATTATAGTAAAGGCTCCTATAACGTAAACACTATAGTAAAGGCTCCTATAACGTAAACACTATAGTAAAGGCTCCTATAACGTAAACACTATAGTAAAGGCTCCTATAACGTAAACACTATAGTAAAGGCTCCTATAACGTAAACACTATAGTAAAGGCTCCTATAACGTAAACACTATAGTAAAGGCTCCTATAACGTAAACACTATAGTAAAAGCTCCTATAACGTAAACACTATAGTAAAGGCTCCTATAACGTAAACACTATAGTAAAGGCTCCTATAACGTAAACACTATAGTAAAGGCTCCTATAACGTAAACACTATAGTAAAGGCTCCTATAACGTAAACACTATAGTAAAGGCTCCTATAACGTAAACACTATAGTAAAGGCTCCTATAACGTAAACACTATAGTAAAAGCTCCTATAACGTAAACACTATAGTAAAGGCTCCTATAACGTAAACACTATAGTAAAGGCTCCTATAACGTAAACACTATAGTAAAGGCTCCTATAACGTAAACACTATAGTAAAGGCTCCTATAACGTAAACACTATAGTAAAGGCTCCTATAACGTAAACACTATAGTAAAGGCTCCTATAACTCAAACACTATAGTAAAGGCTCCTATAACGTAAACACTATAGTAAAGGCTCCTATAACGTAAACACTATAGTAAAGGCTCCTATAACTCAAACACTATAGTAAAGGCTCCTATAACGTAAACACTATAGTAAAGGCTCCTATAACTCAAACACTATAGTAAAGGCTCCTATAACTCAAACACTATAGTAAAGGCTCCTATAACGTAAACCACTTTTTATGTAAATTCCACTGCACATAAAGAATTTGCGTGAAGTTTTTGCCATCGCATTACGTAAGAAATTCCATACAGCATAAAGAGTCAAGTCATGGCAAGTTCTTAAATTCGATTTGAATGATCCTATAGTTAGCCTTAGAAATTTTATTTTCTCTCTTCTTGCACAAGGAGAGAAAACGATGTATGAGGGTATCTTTATTGTATACACTCTGGGTAGTCTAGTGTGCCATGAGAGATCATCAGGTTTGCTGATAAAGTGCAGAGAATAAGTTGCCGCACAATTATTCAGAAATATCTAAAGGTGTCTGCAGGTCTTAGAGTGTCGGTCTACTAAGTTGAATCTCACGAGTTGGAGTCTCACTGAAAGTATTCTTTATCCTAACTTCTAACCTTGGCTTTGGACAGACAGACAGACACTGTCCTTATTGTTGATATATTTTTCATTTACTTTATTCTAGACATGCACATGCAATATTTTTCTTTTTTTCTATGCAACCTGATGTTGCTGTACAGGAAAATAAAAATACATTTAACTGACATTGAAGGTATGCGGTGCCCTTAACTTAACATAAAATTACTGTAGTCATGGACCCTAAACCAAGTGTAAATGATAAAAAAGGAAAAGTTGTCGATACAAACCAGTAATATCACAGTTACTGTACAGCCATTAAATTAAAAACTTAACAATTTTTTTAAGTGCTGAAGAGGTGAGTTTAGAAAGATCTTGGAACGAATTAGGTTATTCGCATGTATGTTACGCTTCGTGCATCCTAAAATCTATACAACGTAAATATTTCGGAACGAATTATTTATGATGTAGAGGCGTTTACTGTACTTGTTTTGAACATTTCTCACTCATCTCTATTCCGTGATTTTATACATTTTCTCAGGGGAAGATGATACCAGAAGTGAAGGAATTAATAAACACTTTCCAACCAGACTTGCTCTGGTCTGATGATACCCCAGCTCCTACAGACTATTTTGAGTCAAAACAATTCTTAGCATGGCTCTATAACTACAGGTATTGTCAGTCTACAGCAAGTGCTTCATGACAAGAAGCATATAGGAGATAAGTTGTTCATCAAGAGTATTTCTATTCGAAACCACTGCTAGTTAACAGAGCATTCGTTCTTGCATTAATCTATAACATTTGTTACAGTCCTGTGAGAGACCATATCGTGGTAAATGATCGCTGGGGAATGGACACGACCTGCGCCCATGGTGGATATTTAACATGCACTGATCATTATAATCCGAAGGTAGGTCCTGGTGCCTTGGTCAAGTGTTTAGAATTTGACTGCAATCTTTTATCAATAACATCTCTACCAAAGCTTCCTTCTCAAAATAAATAAAGCATTAAGTTAGATGTTTAAATTTAACTTGGAATGCAATATCTTTTTGTTAATCGACCTCATGGTGTTCTGACTTGTTTTATGCTCCCAGATCTCTTTCCAACATTTTCAAGTTTCATCCTTCGAACCAGGCATACCTTATAACTAGTAAACAAAATGAAAAAGAATAGAAAGTAAATCTGCCCGAGCAGTCAGAGTTACCTCTCATACTGTGATTACTCGTAGAAAACGTTGCTTCTGTTCATTTCATCATAGCCAACAAGTTAATGTTTTATATGAAGTATGAAATAATTGAAACAACAAAAAATTCAAATTGAGGAAGCTAGAATACTTTCACACCATATTTATTGACAACAGGCAACAAGTGAATGAATAGGAATCACTTTTTGATTTCCAAAGACGGCAAGTTTCATTGGCTAATATACGTTTCCGGTATTGGTCGACAAAAAGAAGTTATTTATTGTTAAACAAGTTTTGTTCTTAGCGAGCGGTACACAGCGTTTCAACTTGCTTGCTGAATAAAGCTTGGAATTTTTGCAGCACTTTCTGGTAGAGAGTGCTGATTTAAAAACTAAGATATGTTCTGTGTTCTTGTGCAGGTACTACAGAAGAGGAAGTGGGAGAATTGTGATACCGCGCAGAAGAGTACCTGGGGCTATGCTAGGAACAAGGACCTGAGTGATTATCAAGATATACATAGCATTCTCTCCAAGATAGCTCAGACTATTAGGTACTATGGCTAATTTGTTAGAAACTGATACATACTCAGGCTAGGAGACATAAAATTAGGTAACAATTTCTGAATGAAAAAAGTGCGTGCTACCAGGTACTGAAACTAAGATGAGATACTTTTAGTTAGTGGAGCTTTTGGGTGAATTTTGTATGAGCAAGCAACTTTTAGGCAGTAATAAAACTGTCACAAATTCTGAAATTAGTTTTTAGGCTGCTTGTAATAGTCATTGTCATCACACATGGTATTGTTGCCTGATAACTTGAAGATTAGTTGGTGAATTGGTTGTGCTGTGCAATCACCTGTTAGTGAATGCCAAAGGCCTAAAAGATTCTAGATTACTTGACTCGCCATAAATACTGTAACAGATTTTTAACACGATAATTCAATATTTAAAAACTTTACTGTGCATATCAAAGATCCTGATGCTTGTCATAGGTCTTGTTATAATATCGTGTATCATTGTTCATTTAGGCTTTTTCAAAGTATTTTATGCACTTCGCTCTAGCTGTGGAGGAAACTATGTGCTCAATGTTGGACCAACTCATGATGGTAGAATTCTACCAATATTTGAGGAGAGGCTGAGACAGATGGGGGCGTGGCTTAAAGTCAATGGAGAAGGGGTATATGCTAGTTCACCCTGGAGATATCAGAATGATACAGTGTCTGGAAATGTCTGGTAAGATTTAACTACAGCGCACCCTCAGGTTTTTGATGTTTATTCGTTCCAAGGTTTGCATCGTGTGGTGAAAAATTTGTATGTAGGGGTATAGAGACCACTGTAATACAATGCAAACATCCCCTGGTGAAAATCGTCAAAATTTTATAAAAAATATGTACATATTGAAAATTAGTAACAAAATAGATGGAAATGTCTGGTAAGATTTAACTAAAAGCTAAAAGGAAATTACCATACAACCTCTATTTGAATGCCATGATGCTATATTTTTCTACCCTTCCCCTATAGTAAGCGGTCAAATAGAGGCTGGCGTTCCAATAAAGGGGAAGTTCAATTAGAGGTTTCACAGTAAATACCCTATGTCCCTGCATATAAGACTATCTCGCATATAAACCGAGGCTAGCAGAACCACCCTAAAATCAGGAAATTTATGAAAAGCAAATTAAATTTTATATAATTTTTTCAGCCATTTTTACTCTTTGAAATATACAGTAAAACCTCGATGGAATATCCGCTCTATATGCATATTTGGTGACCAAAATGCAGGGCAAGAAATGAACTTCTTTTTACTAAACGTAATTCCAATGTCTAAAGATTTTGTAAGTGAAAAGTAAAAAATTTGATGAAAATCAAAAAGGAATGCTCAAGTAATAAAAATGTATAAATGAAGTTGATTTAAATATTTAGTATATCTAAGTTTAAATGAATCATGTCACAAATTTTCATCCCTTCGCAACCGTACCCATGCATTGCCGAAACCACACTTTGTTTACTTGTATTTAAGACTAAGTACTGACAGAAATCTTTCTTTATTATAACATGATAATCATGTATAATGGTTTTAACATAAATAGCAAAGATCAGGATTGATTTCGTATTATCGAGGTTTGACTGTATTTCTGTTTCTTGCAATATCTGTTGAGAACATCTCATTTTTAAATACAATAGATGCTCCTATAACGCCTGCTATTATGGCATAAATTTCACATAACATAAAGAATTTATGTAAAGTTTTTGCTTTGTATGATATAAAAAATTTCGGATTATGTGTCGGAAAAAGTTCTCAAATTCGATTTGGCTAACACCCATCTCGTGCTTAGCCTTTAAAATATCCCTTTCCCTCTTGTTGCTTTTGAGAGAGAAGAACATGTATGTATAGTTATCTTTATTATATATGTACTAGTACCCTGGCGGTCTACGTCACTGTGAGACATTGTCAGATCTGTCGATAAAGCACAGTTAATAAGTAGCTGTGTAATGTACCGTGAAACTTGTATTTGAATGCTACCTGTATTTGAACACCACCCATATTTGAACGCTACCTGTATTTGAACATAACCTGTATTTGAAGGCTACCTGTATTTAAACGCCACCTCTATTTGAATGCCACCTTTATTGGAATGCCACCTTTATTGGAATGCCACCTTTATTGGAATGCCACCTTATTGGAATGCCACCTGTATTGGAATGCCACCTGTATTGGAATGCCACCTTATTGGAATGCCACCTTTATTGGAATGCCACTGTCATTTAACCAACACTATTTGACATTTTTAACCTTTACAAACCCAAAATAGCAAGTGATCAGCAGAAAAGTGTCTTGATAATTTCGTGAATAATAGTGACTTGATTACATCGATAACAATTACTTCTTTCACTGTGTCTGTTCGTATCAAAGTCCATTTTCCACGTCTTGAGGTTTTTCATTAGAAACTTTGATTGCATCACCATAGAAATAATAAGTAACTGTATCAGGCTAATAGTAGTTCCTTTTTAACGCGATCTTGATACTTCAATGTATGTGGGGGGAAAGTTTTTGCTTTTACAATGGAAAATGTGCTACTACCATCTGAAGCCATTTTGATTACAAGCGGTTTCTCTTTATTTGCGCTAGCAGTTTTTCTTCAAAATGGCATCGCGTAAAAAGTTTGGCTATGTCCAAAAATGGTTGGGACACTAGTATTGACTACTTAAACTGTGCAGAAGACAAATTGTGGTCAAAGGACATCATGGAAGATATTGAACAAGCAGATGAATGTGAAATGGTGTCAGAAGCAACAATCAAAACACAACTGACCAACAAATGATGCTAATATTTGCTCCTGCATGTTTTATAATTATGGTTTGTTTATTTCACTTGTTTTGCATGTATATTTGTAGCATTTGATAGATTATTATTATTATTATAAAACTTATATTACTTATATAACTTACTTATTATAACTTAAAATTTATATCATCATATTATTTGATAGCATGATTGCAGTAATCTGAACGCAGCTTACAATGGATTGGCGCGCAAAACCTCTGTTCTGTGCACATAACAAGCCAGTTTTGGCTGTGGACTGTAACAAACATATCGATGAGTGCTAAGAACCGAGTGAAAGTGATAAGAGAAAAGATATAAGTTGTCGATACAAACTAATAATACTACAATTAGGTATGGTTGTTTAATTAAAAAGGTAAATGTAGTCTTTTTTCTTTTTAAAAGACTGAAGTGGTAAGTTTGGAGAGATCTTGGAATGTATTAAGCAATTTACGTGTATTTTACTGTTTGTATAGCGTAAAATCCCTATAATGTACAACCTCCTGGAAGGAATTGTTTACGCTGTAGGAGCGTCGACTGTACATTGATCCTGTGCTTGAATATTATTCAATGCTTCAGTTGTATTCGTTTTCATAGGTACACACAGAAAAAGTCAAACAGTTCATCAAGTGGATACAGTGTCTATGCATTTATACTCGAATGGCCTGAGAACAATAAACTCACGCTGGGCTCCCCCATAGCCACCCCTACTACAACTATTAGCATGCTTGGATACTCAGATGTTAATCAGCACTTTGAGTACAGCAGAAGGAGAGATGGAGCTGGTCTGGTAGTCAAGTTTCCTTACATTCCACCAAACAAGTTACCTTCATTCTATGCCTGGGTACTTAAACTAGACAACCTTGGTAACTAATTGCACGTTATGTGCCCTATCCAGTGTTGCATGCTTTTAGAGCATGAAGGACGAGGTGACGGGAAGTCTTCTTAATCACAACAACATTATATTTATAGTGTTATTAATAATGTGCTAATTGTGTTATAATAACTGTGTTATAATAACCGTGCTATAATAATCGTGTTATAATAAGCTCGCCCAGCTATGGTGCACAACGGACTACAATTATATTTACTATCCATTTGTATCAACTTTTACCATCTAGACTTCTGTTGAACATTATTGTCACTTTTATATCATGAAATTTTATCAATTTGTTTTAGTAAAGATCTGCTGTCAAATGTTTTAATACACAAACAATCTGAATCTCAAATGATGTGGTAGTAGACAGACTGATCTTTGCTTATCTATCTGCAGTACTTGGTTGTTCACTGGGTGTCTATTCTATTTACTTCTATTGCAGCGCATGCAGTAGATGTGTTCAATTATGTACACTGACAGTTAATAATGATTTGATGTTCAAGTTATAGTAAGCTCAATAGTTTGCATCTCCTACGAATGGTGTAAATGCTTTTGTATTGATAACATACATCCATGACATCTTTTAGATTTAATTTATCTTTAAACGAGGTGTTTGTATATTACATGAGGTTCCTGATAATAAATTGTTGCGCACTATTATAGACAACTAGTACACTTGGCAGTCAGGTGCACCCATAGAGATCTAATGAGTAATTTGTATATGTGCATAATTAATTAGTGAAGGGGCAAGGTGGTCGAGTGGTGTAGTGGTTAGCGCTTAGTGGTCAGTGGTCAGTAAATCCGAATACAGCACGTATCCGAATTCGATTTCTGTGCGAAGTAGCTTTTCTTAAGGCGCTTAACGTGGCTTTGGACATACAGACATTACTCGTATTATAGTGAAACCTTTACGAAACCAAAAATTGTTTGACAATATAAAATGAGAAATTATTTCTTTGCACTTTAGTAAAATCCTATATTGTTCCTCAACATTTTATGTAGCTACTGTTTTGCCAATGACATCTGTATTGGTAAAGGATGTGCATGCTGACTGAAAAAAAACTAAAACCATGATCGTAATACGACTGGAGAGGTAACATAATTGTTTAGTCCGTTTCGATCAGTCATCAGAAGCTTCATGTATTTTCAGGTGATTTTTAACAGCTGTATAAACGATAATAGAACTATTGTTCTATTATCGTTTATACAGCTGTTAAAAATCATCCATTAAATTATGGGTCTGCATTTCAACAGCGCTTCTGAACATTTTGTGCGGTCGTATAGTTTTGTAGCATCAAAGGTCGTGATCGTGCTGTAAGCACGATGAGTAGCGGTAGTTGCCTTCAACACTTCCTGCAGTTGACTATCGAGACTTGTTCGTTACAAAGGACGCATTATCATTACGTACTTGGCACTCGGGTATTTCGCCTTTTTGCGAAGGTGTAGTTCCCAGTCTATCGCATTTACCAATCTTCCATCTTCCGGGCGTATCTGCAAGTTGTAAATAATGTACATGTAAATGCTGTTGAATGAACTGAACTTGAATGATTTATTATACTGTACCTCGCACTGAGAATAAAGTTTTTAAATATTGTGTCAGCAAAACAACAACGATGTTGCTACACACCACCATGCTGCTATGATGACACATCAACCTTCTCTTTGCCACCAGCCTTCACTTTGACGATGCACACCCACAGCAGAATGCTGTCAGGAATCTCACGGCAGTTCTTACTGCCAACCTGTAGGCAAATCCAATTAGCAGCCTCACTGCTATTTGATGGACTCTTAAAGATGTGGTTGCGTCAAAAAGGTCGATTTAATGAAATTAAGGCCACTAAAAGGCTAAAACATCAGCTACATTTTGATGTCATATTTGTCTTTGTAGACTAACCCTGTCCAGAGATATATATGCATTTGAATGAGGCCATCGTTTACAAAAGCTCGGATTCTAGCAGGTGCTTCATTCGTGACGTAACAAGTGATACATCTGAAAAGTGTCCACGAGCGATAAATACCCTACAGGATGAAAATATTCGATGGATTTAATAATTCACGATTTCACGAACAGACATTCCGCAAATTATTAAATTCCATGAATAGTTTGTTTTATTGTTAAACACAAGGGAGAATAACTACTGCCTCCAATTAAAAACTAGTCGCTAGGCAGAAGTAGTAAACGTAGCCGAACTCCAAGTTTTTCAAAAATCATTGCCAGTGCTTTGAGTTAACCCCATTGCCAATGCATCACACTTCTTTACAAAATTATTCAAGGTTGTCACAAGTTATTCGGCGTGGCATCATCATCGAAAAAATCTCCTGCAGTTCTTTACATTGAAAAACTCATAACTTACCGCAAGTTGTTGGTTCACCAAAGGCCTCTGAATCGATGAACATTCATGAAAACCTCTGGATGAAGCCAAAAATTTATAGCTTAGCATGAATTATGCTTAGCTTATGAATTAGCTTATGTATAAATATATTATAATTGATTACAAACTTGAGTGTACAAATACAATATTTCAAATACAAATAAAATTTTACAAACAATGAATGAAGTAAATAAAAACAGTTTAGCTCATAAGGCAGTTGTCTGGCAATAAAATTAAACTGATACTCTTGATAAGTAAATACTAGCGTGTAGTGGTGCTCTCTGACTAGTTTTTTTTGTAATAGCATAGCTCTATCACTGTCACTGTCTTGGGTAAATATTAAAGGCGATACTCCCGCTGGTAATGCAGTTATCATCAGAACTCTCTGTGTCGTTCTATGGTTTTATGTGTAATTTGTAAGAGCACAAAACGTTCATTTATTTACCGACGAGACCGGACACACAGACCCCGTGTGTTTTATAAAATGCAAGTAACTTAAAAACATAAGCATAGAGCAAACAGCAAATAGTTAAACTGAATAATAAAGTTAAATTTAATAGCCATTACACAACATCTCCTTTCAAGTTCAGAACTAAGTATTACATAACATAAAAAACATCGACTACAAAGCATATAGTAACGCGAGTATTAGAGTTAACAGTTGCTCCGTTCTATATATATATATATATATATATATATATATATATATATATATATATATATATATATATATATAGTACTTTATTGGCAATAATTTCATTTCACAATTAGAAATGTTTTTCAAATTAGGCCATACAACAATAGTAAAACAAAAAAAAAGGGAAAAAAGCAACAGTTAGCCATTAAAATTGAATAAATAGTCTGACAAATAGTGTTTAAATTGCATTTCTCTGCTAAGAGAACGGATATTTGGTGGATGATTGTTAAAGCAGTTGGCAATGACATTTTCAAAATGATTGTTAGTGATTGTATGCAATTTGTTCATATCACGTAAGTTGAAATGAGTTAAGAACCTGTAATTGTCATGTAAAAAACGAGGACACAAACCATGAAAAATCTTGAAACATTGAATTGAAGTAAAATAAATATTTAGCATAGGCAGAGTAAGAAGACGCAGAGATTTGGAAAGATCATTTGTTGGAATAATATATGCAGGCATATGATGTAAATTTGCAATGAGTCGAAATGCTCTTTTTTGCAACAAAAATAAATCCTTAGTGACATATCTTGGAGCTAGATTATAATAAATGTGGATACCATAAATAATATGGCAAAATATAAACTGATAATAAAATGCAATAGCAGATTTTGAGTTCATGTGTGGCCTGCAAAACTGGAGCAGAGTCAATGACTTCGTGACCTTACTACAAACAGTGTCGACATGATTATTCCAAGAGAGTCGATCTGTCAAAACAAATCCTAACAATTTTGTTTCATGTCTACAAGTGATGGATTGACTATTAAACTTAAGAGTAAAGCTGTTTCGAAGGTTTTCATCAGTATTATAAAGAAAAAAGTGTGATTTTTGTAAATTGATTGTCATATGATTTGCTGTACACCAGTTGCTGATAATTTTCATGATGAGATTGCAGTTCGTCTCAAGAAGTTGCACATCTTTGTGATAACTAACAAAAACAGTATCATCGGCGTAGGCAAAGCCTTTTGGAATAAGTCTAAGAAGATCATTTATATATATTAAAAATAATACTGGCGCAATAAGTGACCCCTGTGGAACACCAACATTTATATCTAGTGTCAATGATTCCTTGTCATTCATGACGACCTTTTGGCGCTTTTTTGTGAAAATAGGATTGAAGTATTTGCAACGATTTATTTTTAAAACCAGCAAGTTCTAGTTTATGATATAATATTTTGTGATTGACACAGTCAAAAGCTTTGCTGAAATCCAAAAACATTAAGCAAATCTTCTTACCTCTGGTTTTCAAATCCAAACAATCTGAGATTAGTTTATGAACAGCATCAGTGCATGAATGACTTTTTCTGAAACCACACTGATAAGGATGTAAAATATTATTTTTGGACAAATGAGAGTAGATGTGAATATTTAAGTGCTTTTCAAAAACTTTAGATAAAATAGGGAGTACTGAAATAGGGCGGAAATTTGATGGGTTGCTATTATCTCCTCCTTTAAACAATGGAGTAACTCGTGCATGTTTCCATGCTGAAGGAAAATAGCCATCAATCAAAATTCTGTTAAACATATTAGTGATAATAGGTACAATGAATGGAAGAGTTGCTTTTATCATTTTTACAGAAATATTGGTCTATGCCTGAGGATTTGGAATTAGGAATGTTACTGATGTATTTTACAATATCATGAGGAGTAAATTTGGGAAACTCATTAAATGTGGTCTTCAACTTGGTGTTTTGACAAGACAAATAAGGATTGGATGACGGTAAAATTGAATTTGAAAGTTTACTTGCAATAGACACAAAATGTGAGTTAAGTTCTGAAGCTGACAAACAAGTGTCACAGCTTTGAGGTTTCTTATTTTTCACATTCAAAGCTTACGCGTATCACCAAGCTTTGACTGTTTAACAAGTTCGTCGATACATTTTGTTTTTTTTCTTTTAATGAGATTTGTGACAAAATTGCGCTGCTTTTTGTAAGCAGTCCAACCTTTGGAGTTTTTCAGTTTTTCTCTCAACTTTATATTTTGCTGTACCTCTTTGTCAAGCCAGATAGGTAAAGATTCTGACTTGACTTTTCTAGTTTTAAGAGGGGCCAACTCATTGACAGCCGTATAGAAAACTTTTGATTAAATAAGTTAATCATGTCATTAGTGTTCTTTTTAATCAAAATATCATTCCAATTGATGAAGGAAAACTTATTTGAAATATTATCAGGAACAAATCTGGAGTAATCTCTATAAGTGATTTTTTGAGGAAAAGATTTATGTCCAACACCAATTTTTCTCACAATAATTACTAAATTATGATCACTCATAGACAATTTAAGTACTCCAGAAAACTTGGCGTGATGAGAGAAATTTGTATACACATGATCAATTAATGTCGAGGAGTTTACAGTTACTCTTGTAGGTTCACCAATCAGCTGTTTTAAAGACAGCGGATTACATATTTTCCTTTTCCAATTGGAACTTTCTTTTGTGTTCAACAAATTGATATTGAAATCACCCAGTATCAAAATTTCTTCAGTGTTGCTGTAACACTCTTTCACGAAGTCTGAAAATTTTGTTATCCAATCGACTGTAGAATTTGGAGGTCTATAAACAAAAGACATTATGTAAGGTCTCGAAATAACTGGAATGATTTTAATGGAAAGACTATCAGCAGCAATTTCGTTAATAGCAAATTCCAAACACTTGAAATTAATAGAGTTGTGAATATAGCATAATAAGCCACCACACTGGTTATAGTTCCTATCATTTTTTATCATATTATAACCAGAAATTTTAAAGTAATCATCACCATGTCTAGCTCCAAGAAATGTCTCAGAAAAACAAATAACTTTAAATTTATACTTAAAAATCAAATACTTAACTTCATCAATTTTGGAAGATAAACCTCTTATATTTAAATGAGCAATGGAAAATCCTTTAGAGAGATCCATCATTTAAGAGGTTCAGCGTGACATAAACAATGAGTTGATGGTATACTTATTCCATGTGAGATGGCATTCTGGTAGAATAGGGAAGAGGAGAATTTAATCTTCAAGGACCTCAATCTTTTACCACCTTTGAACAATCTTTCTATGAAGGCATCAGGGTCAGTATCTTTGATATCTTGATGTATTTTATTGTCATCTGCATCAAATGGGACACCTTTAACAATAACTACATTCTCTTTAAGAGAATCTGGATCAATGGACAGTCTGCAAGATGATCCATCAAACAGATCAGATTTCCAGCAATCTGTAACTCCTTTAGCGATGTCCCGGGATCGGAATTGAATCATAATTCTAGGATTGTTTGATTTGAAGTTGTAGCGAGTAATGAGTTCAATGATGGTTGGCCCGTACTGACTGTTTATAGCTTTTCGTACCGTGTCTTGATTAAATGATTTATGGAGAGAAGAGTTTGGTCGAATTGAAACCACAATGTTGTTGTTTCCAACAAAAGCAGTCTTCCGTTGTTTAGATTGAGCTGGTTGCTTGACAGCTGTTGCTGGAATACGCTGATCAACATCCATTTGGGTAAGATTAGAAGTTGACGGCGTATTTTGTTTGTTGCACGATTTACTTTCTGGGTTTGTACACACTGTTGCATTAGCTGAATGTTTCCTTAGTGGTTGATCTTGAAGATAAAGATTTCGCTTTGTTGTCTCGGCATAAGAACTTTGTTGTTCCTTGAGCTCATCAAATAATGATTTTTGCATAGCTAAAAGTTTGTTATCAAACTGATTTGATGACCATGATGAATACCTGATAAATTCATCCTTAAGATTTTCTGTAGAAATAGATGTTGATAGTAACTTGTCAATTTTTGTTTCCAAATCCGCAACTCTGGTGATTAAGAATTCTACTGTAGTACTCAATTTTGAGCAGCTTTTACATGTTACTGTAGCTTTTTCGGAAGTAGTGTATGAAGCACTTGTTGAGGCTTCATGATTGATTGTAGACAGACACAAAGGTACTGATTGAATATATGATGGAGAATTAGATGAAGACAGCGCTGAAAGCTCATCAATGCACTTGGTTTTTATTTGCACATTAAGAGCCTTCTCTTGATCTTCTGTGAAGCTGGTTAATATCTATTCATAGTGGGAAAATAAGATGTCAAGATTTGTAAGCTTGTTCACAAGTATTCTACTCGTAGTGTTGTAAAAATTTACAGTATACAAGGCTGAAACACTCGAGTGCACTATTAGACCAAAATGGTCTATATTCTCCTTGATCGATTCCACTTTATAGTTAGATGAAAGGTTAACCACGGAACTACGTTTGAAAACCTCATAACCGGCAGCAGTACAATTGATTACTATCTGTGGGTTTTCAGGCTTACCCAGAATGTCGTAGGTAGTTTTAGTCCTTTCGGCATGATCTATTTTTTTGTGAAGAGATTTGATCCTGGACAAGATGTATGGCAGCTGATTGGATTTTAATACTCCACTTGTTTCTTCTTCAGAAGTCTGACTGTCCAGTTCGTCTATCTGCCCTTCTTTATCAGTTTCAGAAGATTGCTTTTTCCTCTTTTTTGACTTGTTACCCATTGCTTTTCAGAATTATTTCAAATTTTAAAAAAAGCAACAGAGAGAGCACAAATTTTGCAGCCTGTCGTGACGTTGCGCCCGACGCAACTCTCTATTTTATTTTATATTCTATTTTATTTTATATTCTATTTTATATTCTATTTTCTATTTTCTCAATTCTATTTTATAAATTGATTGCCAAATAGTCATCGATAGCGTTTGGCCAATCAGGACAGCTCCATCAGCTCAGGTTATAGTTGTTTTTCAGGAATCCGGGCATCTTCCTCAGCCTCCGCAGCCTGTTATATACCGAACCCGAGAGTAGTTGCCTGGCTGAGGTCATCTGACGCTGACCGGTGCCCTTGCGACAATACCCTTAGGTACCTGAATACTCGTGCTGGCTGGATTGGTCATGTAACATTGACTGGTACCCGCTACGCTACGAATATCAGTCGAACTAGAGGTTTGAGTGGCATAGTGGGTCATTTGACGCTGATTGGTGCCCTCTGCCTCATTCCTCTCACCCCTTGGCTGGTCTTCTAGTTTGATGAGTGCACTTCTGTTACGCCTAACGACACTGGTAGGAGTTTTAACATTATAAGAATGAGGATCTGCCTTATTAAGTACAACTGCTTCTTTCGCCATATCTCGGATGAAGACTCGCGATTTGGGATCAAGTTCTGGCAGAACTCGTGCCCGGTGCCTACCATCATGGTTTTGGCTAGCTCATTGATGTCGGTGCTCTTCTAGGTCGATAATGTTTTTGCATCTGGATTGGTTAGGTAGAAAAGTAGCTGGCTAAGTGGGTAAAGTGGTTCTAATTTGTTGACCCATCAGAAGCTCAGATGGTGTATAACCGTTTTCGAGAGGAGTGGCTCGGTAGATCATCACATTCAGATGTGGGTCGGTGGTCTTTTTCCATAGCCTTTTTATGGTACCAATTGCTCTTTCAGCTTCACCATTGGCCTTAGGATAGACAAAAGAATTTGTCACATGGCAGAATCCGTACTCAGATACAAAGTCACAAAATTCTTTTGACGCAAATTGTGGTCCATTATCTGTCACTAGCATTTCGCAGATGTCATGCACTGAAAAAATTGACTTCATTGCTTCAATCATGGTGTGGGAGCCGGGTGAAGAAAGCTTTCTCACCTCTATCCATCTTCTGTAGTAGTCTACAACCAGCAGAAAAGTTCTGCTTTGAAAGTGGAATAAGTCTGCCCCTACCCTCTCCCGGCTTCGTTCCGACAAGGTAGTTGGACAGAGTGGTTCTACTTGCTCCAAGGCCTGTAACCTGCACGTCTCACACCTTTTAACCATCTCCTTGATCTGTTTAGACATGTGCTGTTTAGACATTGCCTTGCTGGCTCTTGCTCGACGTTTAACGATTCTTTGATGGGCTTGATGGATTTTCTCCAGCATCGTCAACTTTAGTCTTGTAAGAATCACAATTCTGTTGTTGTACAGCAGAAAATCATCAATGATTGTCAGATGAGTTTGTGCGTTCCAGTAAGGGTGAATGGCTTGATTTGAATCAGTCTTGTGAGCGGGCCAGCCTTCTTTGCAAAGCTGAGTTTCTTCTTGACATACTGCATACTGTTTGTGTGCTTCTTTCGAAGAGAGCATTTGCTGGTTTGTTGGAATAATGTAGTGTGCCATTATCTCTAGTTCATCGATGAAACGATTGCCAGTTTTATCAGGAGCATCCGCTGGTGCCCGAGACAGAGTGTCAGCTACATGCCGTGTGCCTTGTACATGATTAAACGCCGGACTGTACCGCATCA
The DNA here is from genome assembly GCF_963576615.1 of Watersipora subatra. Classification (NCBI taxonomy): domain Eukaryota; kingdom Metazoa; phylum Bryozoa; class Gymnolaemata; order Cheilostomatida; family Watersiporidae; genus Watersipora; species Watersipora subatra. The sequence continues at coordinate 28,283,037 of NC_088711.1, forward strand.
TTCTCAAATGCATTCGAAGGATGCACGCAGGCACTTGGTCCAGGTCCTAAGTGGTCATTAGCGGCACTAGCGGCTTATGGTCCGTCTCGATAGTGGCCCTCATTCCCCTCACATACTGGTCAAATTTCTCCATTGCCCAGACTGTGGCTAATGCCTCCTTTTCGATGATGGCATAATTTTTTTCTGTGAATGTCCGAGAACGAGATGCATACATCACAGGTCTCTTTGAGCCATCAGGTTGGATCTGGAACAGCGTAGCTCCAATACCACAGTTGCTGGTATCAGTAGGGACAAAGGTCTTCAGCTTTGGATTGTAGTGGGCCATGGTCTCCGCAGATACTAGAATTTGCTTAATCTTTTTAAAAGAGTCTTCCTGAGTCGGTCTCCAGATCCATTCTCGGTTTTCTTTGAGTAGCTCCCTCATTGGAGCGTTCAGTGTGCAAAGTGGGGCACAAACTTCGCTATCTGATTGAGCATGCCGTTAATTTTTCTTAATTTTGTCCGTCTTATCTGTCGGGTTGGGGAACCGAAGAATGGCACAGGTTTTGGCCAGGTCGAGATTGACACCCTGGCTGTCAATGATGTGGCCAAGAAAGATTACCGATAGCTTTCTAAACTCACTTCTTGCAATTGGGTGTTAGCCCTAAGCTCTGCAGAGCATTCAAGACTCCGTTGAGTGCCTTGTCATGGCTCAAAACGTCTTTGCCATGAATGAGGATATCATCCATGTGGCAAATCACTCCGTTCATTCTAGATAGCACTCTGGTCATAGCTCTAGAGAAAATCTCAGGGGCGCTAGAAATGCCAAATGGTAACCGATTAAAGCAGTGGGGTCTAAAGGGCAAAAAGAAACTGGTTAGTTTTTTAGATTTTTCACTGAGGTTAACCTGCCAGAAACCACTGTTTGCGTCAAGTTTAGAGAAAATTTTGCTGCTGGCAAGTTGGCTAAAACTGTCTTCTACCGTAGCCATTGGATGAACTTCTTGTTTCACTGCATTGTTCAGTCCTGTTAAATCGACACAAATCCTCGCGTCTCCAGAAGGCTTTAGTACCGTGACTAGCCCGCTACACCAGTCGGTAGACTTGGTTACAGGTAAAATAACACCATTTTTTTACCATTTCGTCTAGTTTTGACTTTGCTTTTTCCCTAAGTGGATGTGGAATAGACGTCGATGTGAAAATGTGGACTGGCTTTATGCCGGGCTTCAATGATATTTCATATATGTATTTCTTTAGCAGGACTAGGCCTTCAAACAGGTCTGGGTACTCGCTGATTATTTCCTTGTCTACTTGGTTAATTCCTTTAATGTTGCAAGTAAATAACCCAAAGTTGGAACAAGCTTTCTGATTCAGCAGTGACACCTGTTGATTCAGTAGGACATACGCAATCTCACTGCATTTTCTTCTTTGGTATTCCATATTTGCTTGAAATGTTTCAATTATCTCCAGTGGTTTCTTGCCTGTCCGTAAAGTTTTTCAGAACACTGAGAGAGAGAGGAATCTGCTTTATCCAAGGCTCTGCATTGCTGATCACTGTTCCGTCCGCTCCAGTATCGAGCTTGAATACGCACGGATGTGTGTTTACTTCAATTTCATCTTTCCATCCGTTAACTTCATGTTAGAATTAACAGCCTTTGAAGGCATTTTGTGACCTGTTGCCTCCGCAATCGACTGTTATGTCACTGAACATAATGTCTCTCAAAAATCTGTCATAACATAGTTTTACTGCTGCCACCATGTGTTGTTCTAAGGTTTTAGGCGTAATTTGTAAGAGCACAAAACGTTTATTTATTTACCGATCAAAGCGAACACACAGACCCCGCGTGTTTTATTACACGTAAGTAACTTAAAAACATAAGCATAGAGCAAACGGCGAACAGTTGAACTGAATAATAAAAGAATGATTACTCGAAAGTTAAATTCAATAGCCATTACACAACACTCTCCTCGTGGCTTACTACTGCAACATTCTGCCGGTTGGCCACAAATTTGTGATCGTAAAGGCGTTCTAGTTCTTTTTTTTAAAACAGATAAATTCTCCTCGTTATTAGCTGCAGTCACTTCTACCTCAATTTCAAGACCTCCCTAAATGATTGGTGATCTTCTAGGAATGACATCCACCACCCTTGCAGTCATTGTGTCTTCGTGTATGATGAAGAAGCTGCTTACTTTACTTATTTCATGGAGTAGATGACCAACCATTGCGCAGTCTGCGTTTATTAGCTTTACTTAAAATGGGTCATGCAGATTATTGAGCTCCTCTCTCACACTAAAACGAATAACGAAGCAGTAGGGACATAAAAATAAATATTGCGTTTTACCAAAGAACCAAGTAAAATTCAATTAATAATTTAGTAAATTGTTTTGAAAAAACTCATTACTTACCACAAGCTGTTGGTTCATCAAAGGCCTTCAAAGCGATACATATTCATGAATACCTCTGGATGCAGCAATGAATTTATAGCTTAGTATGATCGACTCATAGTTGTCAGCTAAATAGAAAACTGAACACGCTGTGTACGCATGCAAAGGGTTAACTCTATTGCTAGCTGCAATAGAGTTAACTCTTAATAGAGAGTGATTGCGTTCCTCTGCGAATAATTTAGTCCGCGAATATGCATGAAAAAGGTTATTTGCGCGAAACTTAGTTCCGAGAATATTTTTATCCTGTAGGGTATAAGATCGCTTCATTTGCTAATCATCAGCACAAAATTTTTATATGGGTCATAATAAATGTTATCACTCGTAAAACACGTTGTCTGTGATCTCGAAGCTAAGGATTTTACTCTATTATTAGATCGCATCGACATCGATATTTACTAAATTAATTAACATTGTTACCTTAGTGAACTACTCGATCGACACGTGTTATTGACGAACAACAGAATTGTAAAAATGCTTCCAGTTACTGCGAAGGTGACTCTGAGTTTTTTGAGCATCAGGTGGTTAAAATTTAGGATGGACAACCTGTAGTTAAAGCTGGCAGGCGTCAGCAGCGTTATGCTACAGAGGAAGATAAGAGAATAGAGGTAAATTTGTCTTTTACTTCCGAGTCTCCTATAGATATACTGCTGTGTTTACATTCAGATTATATTTCCCTGTTTGAGGTTATAATGTAATTTCCTGTGCGCACGTGCGAGATACGGATGTCAGTGAGTTCTTGACGGCTTCTTTTTAATCCATAGCATCTAGCAATACAATGGCTTAGATTGATGAATATACTAACGGTAATAATTTTAATACTCATGAATACATTTACTAATTAATATAATTATAACTTTTGGCTATCACCAATCATCGTTTTATAATTTTTTATCGTTTCACCTAGCTATATTTGCTTCAAAATTTCTTTGGCAGTTTTAGCTAGTAAATTAGATTTATGATTAGACTTTGGATGTTTACTTCTCACTTGTAGAAAGGGAGGAAAATCAATTGATCAATGCACATCTTTAACTTCCAGAACCAAAGCTGCGAATCGTTGGCTTGGCGTACTTATGCTTTTGTTAAACATTCATTTATTTTTAAAATTACACTTGCAATCTATCTAACAACAAGATTGCCTTAACACAACAAACAGCATATCTACTGATAGACAAAAAAAATACCTTCTTTTAAAATCGACTCAAATTTGACGCAACCACATCTTTAAGCCCGACTACCACACGCAGATTTCCTGTCAGCAAAAGCACAGCAATCCACTAAATCAGCTCCCTTGCTCTCCCACTGAGGCTTCTGTCAAGCATATGATTCATGCCTGTTTATATAGTGAGAGCTGTTAGTCTCTCGGCTTTCCTGCGGAAAGCTAGCTTTTCAAAGCCCTGGCTTTCCATGGAGGCCAGCCCCCGCATTACCGGCTAATCACTGAAAAGCCTCGAATATTTACATAATATCTCACATTTTCCCCAGTTTCTTACAAAACTCACAAGAAAGATGCATTGGTCTTGACTGATTAGCACTCATCGTCATCCAAACACGCAGGATGCCGTCGCTCACACTGTGACCGTCTAAGCGGTTCAGGCTGCTCAGTCTGTCTGTCTCAAACGCTGCCTGTCTGCATCAGCCTCGGGTTTAACTTCTTCAGCTGGCAGCTGAGCTCCATCACCTACCTGATTTTCTGCAGTCTCGCCATCGGCCTCACCTGAAGGCCCAACAGGCAATGCACGATTAGTAGCCATCTCCATCGGCGGCATATCGATGGCATCCGCTTCCAAGAATTTGTTGCTACCTAAACCCATTGGTCTAGGTTGAATGTCATTGACAATTCCAATGTTGACATGGCCAGTACCTATGGCATTGTCATATCACCATTGTCTGACATCCCTCACATGTCGAGGCATGCCATTCACACACACTGTGTGCTTCGACATGGCGTCGGTAACCTGACCTAGCGTCTACTTTTTTGTGCAAGATGGAAGTATGGTTTCACCCAAACCTCATCACCCACACTAAAACAGCTCTCGACATCTTTCTCAGATGTCTTACGGTTGATATCAAAGGGCATTTGTCAATGGTATCGAAACAGCACATTCGAAGAAACAGAGGTCTTCTCCATCTCCTTCCGAGGTGTCACATCATACCAAAAATTTGCCTCCTCCGGGTGATCTCACTCCTTTTGGCAATCCTTTTGATTGTTCGATGATTTCTCTCATCTATTCCATTACCGCTAGAGATGTAGGCAGCTCAAAAACAAAGAAAAATTCTCCACCTGTCAACAAACTGATGAACAGTGGCTGACCTGAACACCTCGGAGTTGTTCAGCAACAACTCATAACATAGCCCACGCTCAACCATGATGCTACACAGCTAAGTCACTATCTGTGTTGCAGACTCAGTTTGCAGCCTACGCCAGATGGCAAACCGTGATGAGCCACAGTCTACCATTAACAGAAAAGAACTGTCACCATAATGAGTCACATCAATAGCAACTCAGCACCAGTTCTCCTCTATGAGGCCAAATCTCTAACATCCACAATACTCTCGCCCCGCGGTGCATGGTCAATGCCCTAGCATGCCTCGCACCCAGCCAGGTTAGTCTTCACCTGTTCCCATGTCAGATCATTACGAATCTGTCATGCGAGGTAAAGCGTCCTACAACGCCCAAATGGTGTAGCAAATGTGCTACCCAAATGGTGTCTTCAAGACATTCGCCGCCAACAATCGCAGCTGACACCTCAGCTGCTTCACAGTCAGCCTGTCGGTACTCTAGCCAACCTCTTGGTACCCTGGTCATCTGATCAGCTCTATTCTCTACAGAAGGAACAAAGTGAACAGACACCGCTAGTCCATACTCGTCTATCGTGTCACGGATCACCCCCAAATGTCGCTTCACAAGCATCTCTGCAACACCCTTCATTCGGACACAGTTTCGCCCATCAATGGTGTTGGTCAACCAGTTAATAACTGTAAGCAAATCAATGGCTAGTGTAAGAAACTTGAACCCTCAGGCAATTGCCAAGTTGTACCCTCAACCAACTGCCTCTGATGTTAGGCTTCTTTCGGAGCCATGAACCATCTTCCACAATGTTGCCATCGATCTCCAGGGCCAAGCCAAGGGAGCTTGCATCATTCCACACTGTAAGAGAACCGCGGGGGTCCACCCTCCAGACTTCTTTGACTCGGTCCTCGCGGCTGACTCTCGCCAAGAGTTCACTATCTACATTGCTGACTGTCTTCCCAACAGGAGAGTCCCAAGCTCCACTTCAAACGAGCCGTTTTAGAAAACTGCAGTGTTGTCGCAGCCACCCAGCCACAAGGTAGTGGCCACAAGGTAGTGGCCACAAGGTAGTGGCCACAAGGTAGTGGCCACAAGGTAGTGGCCACAAGGTAGTGGCCACAAGGTAGTGGCCACAAGGTAGTGGCCACAAGGTAGTGGCCACAAGGTAGTGGCCACAAGGTAGAGGCATAGTGCACACCCTTGTACCTAGCGATTTGATACTTCCAAATGTTATGACTGCTGATTTCATTTGTTTGAGCTAGTTTTTCTCTTCCTATCTCATCTATTGTAAAACATAATATGATGTGAGTAAAAAAAAGTGCGCATGTATTTAACTTAATTAAAAAAGTTAACATAAGCTGCCTACTATGATTCTATGGGCTGTAACGTATATAATAGAAATGCGTGTAGATGTATATGCTACAGTGCTTGTACTAGATTCGCGCAATAATGCACTGGAAATGGTTTTGTCTTCTCATGCATGTACCTGGCCTCCGTAAATAACGGAAATGCTATTGGGTAAGACCTTAGAGTTGGATTTATGGTCAGATCTAAAAAAGATTACGATTTGTGAGGTTCTAGCCGCAATTCCTAACTCGGTTGTGGAATGTGCACAGAATTAAATTTTGGCGCCTACAATATAACTGCACGTTGACAAGGTCGTTTCTACGGAACTGCAAAACTGCTAGTTGTACTGCGTAGTTATAGTAGGCCGTTGTTGTAAATGGTTTTTAGTATACTCTTGAATAGAGCTTGTACATTGATAATATTATTACAAACTATTACGTATGTACTACATTGCAAAGCAGTTATTTTATATGACTACAGCAGGTTTTGGCTTGCCCACAAAACAGTAATACTTTTCTTCTAATTACGATACAAATTAGAACCTGACTTTTCAGCAATTATTAGCCTAGATACAAAACAGTTATATTTCTATAAAATACATGTTAGAACCTAACTTTTCAGCAATTATTAGTCTAGCTACAAAACAGTTTTATTTCTATTAAATACATGTTAGAACCTGACTTTTCAGCAATTATTAGCCTGGCTACAAAACAGTTATCTTATTTCAACCTCATGGACTTGAACAGCAAGTATTAGCCAGGCTACATATAAGTTTTATGACTTCATACAAACTAAAGCTTAAAGTTATGAGAAGGTATTATCATTGTATGTTGTATGTAAAAGTTATATATTATTTAGATTCACATAGCATCTCTATCTTAGATTTACATAGCATTCTCATCAAATAACAGGTAATACACTATAATAGTCCGGTGTAAACAAACAATAAAATTTTGTTTTAAAACATATTGAAGATATGCCAGTTATCCGCATACATGTGTACATTGGAAAGCATAACAGGTAAACATATGTTTAGCTATGCGCAATGGGATTTTTCCATACCATAATATGCTGGAGATGGCCTACTATTGTTATCTTCAGGAGTCAACTTCTTACACCATGACTCGTAAGTTTCTAGTACAGCTGGACTCAGTCTAATAAGTTGCCGACTAATGACCTGATAGTCAGAGTTACTCTCTTTAAGATAATAAAAAATGGTCTCATTTACCATCTGAATACCATCATACATTCCAGATATATGCTCCTGTCGACAATGTTCGTAATCTTCGGCTGGAACTACATTAAATACACCATAACTAGTATAGCGTGTTCTATAGCGCTTCAGGTACTTGATTTTATAATAACTAAGCTGAGTATCTAGTGAGACAGCAGGAAATTCCACAGGGTTTTCTGTAAGCTCCTTGCCATTCCAGTCGGTAGCTTCATGATCTTATGTTGTCGTGAAACACTTCACTGCTCCTTCTCTGGTGGATTCTTCCTTGGCTATTACACAAATAAATACATAAATAAATAGAAAACGTTACAGACTACTTCACAAAGTTTTGATCTAGTTAACCCTTTGCTTACGAAACCTGTAAAAGCCCGGAATACGAGTATTGTCTCAGCGTACGGATCCGGAAAATCCCGAAATAATTCAGCCTTCGATAGGCCATTTTTAAAATATATTATTTATTAAAAAAATAGCATTAAAATTTAAAATTAGTAATTTGATCAATTTCCGTTGGCTTTGTAATACTGTTTTGAGGCTATAAATAATCCCTAATACGCATGAGCAAGCAATACACTTTGCAAAGATGTGATCTTTTATGGAAATCTATTCAACATGAACGCACGCGGTTGTTCAAGCTCTGCTAAAAAAGTTTGTTTTGAGAGAGACATCGACTGGTTTGGAAGTGAACAAGAGAATATCAGGTTGGAAGAATGTGGGGAAGACGATGAAAGCGGAAAATAAGATCGACAGGGTGAATTGGATTGCGAAAGTGAGAGTGAAACGGCCGGCGATGAAACCGGGAGTATTTATGGATTTCAAAGAGGAGCTGACTTAAAACCAAAAAAATTACATTTTGCTGACAGCTTGGCAGGAGTAAGTTCGAATTTTTAAACAGGTAAGGATTTTTAATATTTAAAGCTTTTTATAACATCGGCCATTATAAATGTTATATTTAACGAAACGAATAAATATGGCCTCCAAAAACATTGCGATGCTTCAGAGCCTGTTGATGGTAAAGATATTTGGCGAGTTATTTATTTAGTTTTGCATATAAGTATTTTCAAAAAACCTACTCTGTTGTCTTACTGGTCCACAATCCTTTATTATCTACGCTGATTTTTAATAAAATTAAAAATAGAAAAAAAATAGAAGCAAGTTTACTTTCTACTGTGCATTTTGCTGACAACTTTGAACAGTCTGCTAGCAATAAACTTTTCAAGTTAGAAGATGTTTTTGCCATGATATGCGACCGGTTATGTTCTGTTTTGCTGCCTGGTAAATTCATATCTATAGATGAAAGCTTGCTGGCTTGGAAAGGACGACTAGGACAACCAGTTTTTTTGCAAACTCTTGCAAACATATGACACCGTGCAGATGCTTATCATAAACCATTTTCACAGAGTTATTGCTGCCAAAATGTATTTGTTATCGATGTTTTACGATAGAAAGGTGACAACTTTGACACATCACAATTTTGATAGAAATATTCACAGACGAATAAATTTGCAGGGGATAAATGACTGATAAATTTTTATGTATTAACATGATATAAATATAAAACTTGTTAGCCTGTATGTGGCTTACATCTTCAACCTACCTGCTCCAATAGAGAGCTTGATATCCGCCAATGCTCGACCATCTTCCTAACATAAATAAAGACAACTGGTTAAAAACGAAATTAAATGCAAAAATGCTAAAAAGTTGTTAGTTCAGGTTGAGAAAATTGAACCAAATAAGTGAGGAAGTATCTTAACATATATTTACATACAAGATATACAGATGTGCTAAATCTGCTGAGAATAGTTATTGTTTCACTTACCTTTATACTTGCCAATAATTCTTTACGGTATGTGGAAGGATTTAAAGACATATCACCATCTTTTCTATTTTCTAGCTCAAACGATTCAACATATCGTTGCGCATGCTGAAAATATTAATAACATTATAAAAATAGAGATTCTTAGAATTATTTTTTAATAAGTTTACAACAAAAAAAATGTGCCGAATATCTAGAAAGTTCAAGATTATTGCTAGTGCTGCACGATATCTTTGCATGTACATTCGATTATTTGGTCTCAAAGTATATCGAAAAATATCGAACATTGGAGTTGTCTTCTCTCGATATGTAGTGTTAGACTTTAAAGGTTGACTTGCAATAAAATTCACATTACAGTTATTTGGTAGCAAAAGATTCACCATGTCTTACTCTGTTGTGTTGTAGGTGCCACATATGTGGAAATGTGATTACAAGCTCTTAAATGCTCAAAAACGAAAAGCCGCCGTAGATTGGAATCTCTTTATTTCTCTTACGTAGTCATGAAATTTGGTTATTGTCTTGTCACGTGATGTTCTCACGTGAATTGAAAGGCCAGTAAAAAGCTCAATATAAAACTTATCGTAGCACTAATTTATGACAAACACTTCAGGTTTTACCGAATACCCCGTATCAAATATAGATGCTCGCTACTTTACAGTTTTGTTTCGGTTTGGTCTAATCAGCAAGTCGTAATCTGATCATGTGACCCAATACTTCGCAAATAATTTCTGCAGCACTTTTCGATTATCACAAGTGACCAACAGGCTCGTCATGATTATCAGGCAATGATATGTACTCCTTCAAGCTAAGGCTGAAAAATTAAACAAATATTTACGGTAAGTTATAGGGTATCACTGCTAAAAGTGACAGCACTACGATGACGATAAAACAGACGCGTAAGAACAATAGACAAGGTTTTATTGAATGCGTGAAGTATATTTGTGAAAATATTTCGACGAATAAGGTTGCATGAAAATGTAAACAGAAACCATCTCTCACAACTACGTCACATTTGAGCCGTTTTGGAAAGAGAATCCAAACTACGGCGGTCTCGTGTGGCTGCGATTTTCTGTTCGTTTTAAGCTTTCAAGAGCTTGTAATCACCTTTCCACGTATTTTGCACCTACAACACAACAGAGTAAGACATGGTAAATCTTTTCATATCAAATAACTGTAATGTGAATTTTGTTGCAAGTCAACCTTTAACATGAACGATATGAGAGGATATTGGTTAACATCAAATGAAAACAGGAGTTGTCCCCTCTTTACAACAAGGAGAATAGACAACTCCATTTTTGCAAAATAAAATCTGTCGATATTTCGATAAAATATCGGCTTCGATATTTATGTCGACTTGAAAACTGACCAAATATAAAATCATCCACTGAAATATATTGTCATATCGAATGATATCGTGTTATCGTGCAGCACTAATTATTGCATAATCCCCTACAAGGAATCATACCAATTTTGCTGAAAAAACATTGTGGTTAGGCAATGAAAATTGACAGAATAGAACTAGGTTCCCTAGTAATAGTTAATGTGTAGATAAATGATCCAACCAGACGTTTCCTACTGATAATTGTTGAAGTCTTGAGACCTCTACGAATGAGAGTGTCACTCCCCTTAATAACATACAGTCCACAGCTTGCACAATCTTTCTGTTGCATAGCGGCCATCTCACTATCTGTCACAGCATAATCAGCAAACCTCTCATCAACAAAAATAAGCTTCCTGCAAATATTGAACATTGCTAACAGTGAGTTTTTGGATTAAACCATTTATGCTAGAATGCAAAGGCAATAACTTGCTTTTTGTAAGATTTACTGACAAACTTGGTGAAGTATTTCATGCTCACCTTTTTTCAATGGTCTGTTGTCCTTTGTAAGAAAGAGTCCATTAAATGAATTTTCCTAAGTTTCCTATCTACCAGCTGCAAACAGAGTACCATATACAACTTACAAGTATATAAAGCTATGCAAGCTAATGCAAGTTGCATGTTATAGATACACGCAGAGCAAGTACTCCCGTGCCTACAAAACAGTATCTTATCTTATCTTATTCAAGTTACACGCTATATAAAAGATCTGCTGTTTTAAATTTTTAAAACAATTATAATAACTATGCACAGCCATGCAGCACTAATTGTTCTCAAAATTAATATATTGACATAATCTTTTAGTATAAAAGTGCAGCATAAGAATACTAACGTTTAGGGAGTAGTGACTTCGCTCAGAATCATGTCTTGGTACTATAACAATGTCAGCAGGCTGGTCTAATGCGTTAGTGAGACTATCATGGATTAGTAGAGCATGAAACTGAAAATAAACATTTGATAAAGATAAAAAAGTTAACGAATAATACAATATGGCAAGATATTTTCTGCTTCGTTAAGGGTTGCATAAGTTTATAAAATATATACAGTCATACTTCGACTTACGAGCTTAATGCGTTCCGAGACTTAGCTCGTATGTCAATTTACTCGCATGTTGGTGCAATTTATTTATATATAGAACAATTAAATATATATTAATTGGTTTCTATACTCTAAAAATGCAAATAAAACACTCAAAACAAGATATTGTAACAGAAAAGGCATGTTGGTTATTGACCTAACTTACCACATGCTTTCAAAAAGCAACAAATAAAAAACAATGCAAGGAAATGTGATTAATTAAAAAGGTAAAATTAAATACATACAGTAGCAGCTAACACTAGCATTTGCCAGGGAGGGAGATATAAGTGTTATTCTGCACTACAACAGTTGAATTTGATAAATTTAAATTTTATCAAAGTCTTAAAAAACAAACTTAAAAGCAAACCTAAAAGCAAACTTTCATTTTTCGTAATTAAAATTTCTTCGGCGTTCATAATTGGAAGTTTCTCGCTGGTTAGCTAATTTTTCCTTTGTTTTCGCTTTCACGACTAGCCGACCGTTTTAAGATAAACCTATCTAAGGATGTTTGCCTTTGTCGCTCTTTCAACGTGTTGCGATTAGAACGAACACTGGTGTCGTCACAAAGGGTTAATGCACGACCACTAGCCAACTTGTCCGAAAGTCTATTTTTATAGATAGCACCGGCCTTTTCACATAGGCCTTTTCGCCTTTATTGAAACATCGTTTCAGTTACGCTGTCACCGGCCAATTGTTTATCTTTTATGTTTTCCAATGCCTGAGCAGTCTCTCCATCAGCGTTCGTGAAGATCGCTGCGTCATTTAGAAACGCATTATGGTTAGTCCTTTTGCAAACTAAATGCCCTGAAAATAACCCTTCGGTTTGATAATTGTAGATGTATTTCTGTCATATTGATGAGCTAGATCAATCACGCATACACATTTTGCATATTTTACAATAATTTTCCGTTTAATATCAATTGTTATCATTTGCTTTTTTTTCCATTATCTTTCATTTTACTGGCAAACTTTCGGTCTACGCACCGTACTTTTAATTCACATAGTTCTGCACTGAAAATTGCGCACAGAAAACACGGTACAAAAGTATAACCTGAGTAGTTGAAAAATACAGAGTGATGCTGTTCTCATAAAACACCTCCGGCATACTTTGCAACTGACTCACGTGCTCGTATCTCAAACATGGCTCGTATGTTAGTGCTAGACCTTGCTTAAAATCTGGCTCGTATCTCAAGTTTCTCGTACGTTAGAGCACACGTAAGTTGAAGTATTACTGTATTTTGTTGATGTAACAAAAATTATGATAAAATTAATCTCATGATGAGCTTTAACACTGATTAAATGAAATAGAGACATTTTGACAGCATCACGTCACATCAACTTTATATCACAACTTCAGAAAGACATACCTTGATTGTCGATTTCGACTTGGAAATCGCCAGTTTTATGCCAACATCTACTACTTAAAATAAAATCTAAAACAGTCCAATATTTCGAAGGAAAATTACAATTAAAAATTTAACAGACTGCACTAGAAGACACTGTTGCAACACAAACTGTCATCAAGAACATACATGTAGTTGCTTATAAAACGTCTGTCTAGGATCTATTTTTAGCAGCGTAACATTTTATTAAGAGCAGTAAACCTTTTTGGTATTTTTTCAATGTATTATGTTTTTATCACTCTTTTATATATATACTTTATATTTCTAGTATCTAGAAAAAAATCTAGGCTTTTCCAGCACCAGCAACACACCAGTAATCATTCTTAATTTTCAAGAGGAAGAGTTTTGACTGCAAGCATGCAGCACGATGCTGGGCCCACGATGCCCACTTGCTTTAAAAATGCAAAAAAGAAACAAATATTGCCCGCTAGAGCCGGGCGTCTAACACTGATGTCAAAGGCTCATTTTAAAAGTCATACAAAACTATTTTCTTACGTCCATGGTACTACTGATCGCCAACATAACTACACAGTTTTCAAACCGAGTTAAGAACTGCGGGCTAGAGACTCACAAACCGTTATCTTTTTTAGATCTGACCAGGATTTATAGGACGAGTATAACTGGAGTGGCTCAGAACCTGGTCACATGACGGGGGAATTTTCTGTTTTTGTCACATATTTTGCACATGCCCAGTTGCATTTAATCATGTATCATGATTAATATTAGACACTGGCCACAATGCTATATTCTATCACAGCAATATTGCAATAACCCACTACTAATAACCCAATACTGGGCCAATACTGTTAAGAAATATAAGATAAGATATTATGCAAAAATGTGCATAAATAGTTGCAGAATCTTGCATAAGATTATTGTACACAGAGAGATATTTGGAAAATGTATAAAAAAAATATAAATCTCGAAAAAATTGGTAAGATTGGCATGAGACAAAAACAGGAAATTCCCCCGTCACGTGACCAAGTTCTGAGCCACTCCAGTTATACTCGTCCGGATGGGTTACAGAGATTACGCCTACAAGAGGATTCGGCTACAAGAGGTTTCGCCTACACTTCCTGGAGGTTACGTCTACACTTCCTAGAGGTTACGTCTACACTTCCTGGAGATTACGTCTACAGTTATGGAGATGGTGCATACCATTGTTGAAGAAATGATTGTTGAAGGAAAAATGTAAGAAAAATGGTAAAAAGTAATGCAATAATAGTGTTTTCACTTTACATTGATTGAAAAACATACTATTGATTAAAGTCATCTATCAATCAGAACGAAAATCGTGGAAGTGTCAAATAAAAACAATTTATTATCTCCTTTCCTTTCTTGGCTTTCTTAACGATTACTACCACTGCTACTATTACTACTGGTGGCTGTTCGGAGCCACAAGAACGCTAAGATATGTGCTTAAAATCTCAAAGCTTTGGTAGATGCTTTGAATCTGATAAAATCATCACCACCTTAGGGTGGTAGTACCATTCGTTGTACTACGAATTATTATTTATTGATAGTTTGTAATTAATTAATAGTCTGCAACTAACGGTGAACTAGTATTAATACTTCGATATATTGGGCGTTGGTCTGTCTGCTTATAGTAATTTAATAGTCAAACGAGTGTGGGTAAATGAATGAGACAAAATAATACGATTATTTGCGAATAAATAACAAAAAAAGAAATAGTTGTTTTATAACTAAATTGTTCCATTCTTCTGGTCACTTTTAATGTTTTACGCATTGCCTTGTTTTAGCTTGCTTTGTAAAACATTGTTTTAGCAATGTCTTATGCATTGCTAATATATACATAGTAGTAGTAATATTATATCTTTGGTATATTATACCATATACATAATATATATTACATATAATTATGTAGTGGTTTTATTATTTTGTGTTGCAAGCAAGGTTGATTGATCGAAAGGTTGAATCATGAGTTAAAACTGTTTGTCTTGGGATGGCTAATTGTGATAAGTAACAATACATTAAAAATTTCATCCTCTGAGCAGTACAATTAGTCTAAAACTGTAAATTATGAAACGCTAATACCGTGTAGCAGGGTGTACGCTACTATTTTCCATGTATGTAGCTTTGTACGCAACATCTAAATTACAAGTCCCAGGTAGCGAATGGGACCAATGTCAATATTGGTATATTGATATTGGTCCTGATCAATAAGTCAATATCACCACCCAGAATTTTACTAAAAACATTAAGACAAAGTTTAACTCATCTGTCTTTCAAGGTTTCAAAATAATTAATTTCTCATAGTTGAAGAAAACTAACTCTGCTTTTTTGTCTATACAAAAATCTCAGCGCAGCGTTTTGAGTTCACTTTAGTAAAGTAATATCCTTTGTAAGGTAAAGGTCCCAAACCATGCAGCCATACTCAGGACCATGTCTAACTCGTGAAGTATCAGCTATCTTTCTTGTCTTTTGATCTGCATCTTTCAGAACCATTGTAAGCATGCCGATTAATTGCTCTTCCTCGGATTCAATTTTAAAAATATGTTGATTAAATTTCAGATCATTCTGCAACTCTACCACAAAATAAGGATTAGAAGTCACACTTTGAAGATGGTGATCATATAAGATGAGAAAGTTATTTGTATCCATCGGCAAAGACGACTGCCAATAGAAAGATGGTAATACTTTTGTGGATTAAATTTCATGTGCCAAATTTTGGCTCAAGATTCAAGAGAGCATAAATCTTGTTGCAGCATGGGAGCTTTGTCTTGTGTAGCTGTTGGGGCTTTGTGTTATCAGCTAAGTTGTCAGTTCATCTTCGGCCACTTTCTCGGCACTCGCATGGAGTCCCTTAATACCTCGTTTCTTAGCCTACCAAGCATCATTTTATGCAATATGTAGCAGGCACAAAAATAGCTCTAGACTCTCTCAACAAGCGATTTGGGAGTTGTCTGTTAGAGTTTTGCTGTTGTTGAACACACGACTCCTTTTTTAAAGCTAGTCTAAACAGGCTAAACTAGCTCATACAATGATTAGCAGGGCTTTTGGCTCACAAAAATGAAGCAAAAGTTTAATCATTATATTACTGTTTGAACATTTTAGAATATTATACCTATAACCTAGCTTAAGTTGATTTGTTCTGTATCTTGCAAAAATCTTGCATTTGTTCTCTGTGCAAATTTTCTTATCCGCTCAGTGTTGGGTTTCTGATGTATCGAGCTAGAGAAAGTAAATTGCATTATCATACTTTCTAATATTCTCAAAAAACATATTGCTTTTTCATGACCTTCTACTCTACTTTGTAGAACATTGAAAGTCGATTGAGAAAGAATGATGACAGTCAGAAGATAGGGTGCTATGACGATACATACGTTATTGAACAATTACTAGTACAAGTACAGATACTACCATTTCAAGATGTATCACTGACATGATGGTGCTTATATGTGATGAATGAGAAAATGGAGCAAATAAATCTGTAACTGGATGATTGTATTTTTTTGCAGAATCAATCCTAAACTTATAATCTATCTATTGATTCAATTGATGAAATAGGAAAACTTCAGCAAGTAAAAATACTGCAAGAATGTGTACTTAGCATATGAACTGCTGTGTGTACAAAAGTAGCCCAATTCCTGCAAATTATACAAAAGTGAGTAATTTTGTATAAGTCTAAATGATATTCACTTCGAAATAGTCTTTTAATGTATGCTTATTATATAGCAAAGCTAAAGAGAAAGAGCAGTTATAGTAGCCATGCGAGGAGATTGAGAAATGGGTTTTTACTTCATTTCAAAGATATTTATTACAGCATTACAATGTGGTTGAAGCTATGGCCACTTTAGCATAATTTTATCAAACGTGCTTAATTGCTTTGTGGTCTTTTTGTTAATTTAGAGTTGGCTCTTTATATGTCATATTTTTTCTTGCTAAAACAATATTGTTTAGTAAATAATTTCTTTTGTATCAAAGTGAAATAACAGGTTATATGCAGAAAAATCAAATTTTTATGAGAGCCTTCTTTTGCTCATTTATGATGGATGACACTATTGTAAATCATATAACTTGTATTTGTAATTTACTCTGTATATATGCATATGTACCCAAGGGTGATCTCAACCGGCTGTGAGGGAGGCTCCATGTAAAAGTGAAACATAATGGTATGCAATAGGAGATAAAAAACAACTCCAAAGTTATGAAATGATATATTTACCAATAACCATTGATCACTTTTAGTGATGGGCTGCTGATAACATAGAAATACTCAGTTATTGACATGTGTCTGTATGTATATAGGAGTAACAACTTCAAAAATACATACGCTTGTTTTTTGCTTAATAATTCAATAAAAATGTGGTTTTAACTTCAATAACACGGTTTATTGCAAATAAACGGCTGTTAAATCACCATGGTTCCCAATAATCAACTCGAATTAAATTTATATATTTGCAAGGATTTGATATATGGATGATTATAGGATTTGATATAAAAAATAATTTACATGATAAAATACATCAACACACGTTCATAACATGCATTCATCGTGCCATTCGTAATTTTCTGCAACACAATTCACAGAATTAAAGTAGGGGCAATATCCTAGATCGTAGGCATAGTCTATCAGCTTGTAGACGTAATCTCCTGTAGGCAAAATCACTTGTAGACGTAATCTCCTGTAGGCAAAATCACTTGTAGACGTAATCTCCTGTAGGCAAAATCACTTGTAGGCGTAATCTCTGGCACCCGTCCGGATTTATACGCACAAGTAGCTTAATTGATCTTGCGATTTCATACATTAAAGCTAGTTGCAAGCAATCTGAAGTTCCTTCGATCAATCGTTAGTAGCAGTTTCACGAACCATAGGCGAAACTTTTTTGACTTTCATAATCAATTGTTATGAATAAATCAATGACGAACGTATTATACTTCCTATGTGTAATACTTCTGGCGGTTACTTCAAAAGCTGACGACAACGTTGGCCATTATAAACCAAATTGGAAATCTCTAGATTCCAGACCACTTCCGTCTTGGTATGATGATGCTAAAATTGGTATTTTCGTGCTTTGGGGAGTTTTCTCAGTACCAGCTTTACGCGGAAAATCAAATACAGCAGAATCATTTTGGACCGGTTGGCAGAATTCCAAACCTGGAGATTTTCTTTATGATTTCATGAAAAAAACTATCCAGCTCAGTGGACTTATGGAGATTTCGCCAACCAGTTCACTGCAGAGCTTTTTGATGCTACCAAATGGGTGGAACTGTTTCAGGATGCTGGTGCAAGGTGAGATATATTTTGTGCATTGCGTTATAGCACCACTTTAAGAATGCGCTATGAAAGTTGTTGCAACTTTCGTCACCCCTGTGAACTCCAGTACGTGTACGTATGTGGTCATGTCTATTCAAGCTCGGATCTCCTTCCAGAGACCTAAGAGTTTCGGTACTTGCCTCAAGCTTTTAGCCGATCCCAATAACGCCCTTTTCTGCAACTGGTGTTAAATAACGTGCAGGTACATACCTTGATACGACACTGTAGAATAAGCCGATCCGTGAGTTGCCGTAAAGCTTATATGTCATAGCATCGAGAAGCCAATCAAGCTGTTAATCTGATAGCTTTAATACCATGGCAAAAGCATCACTTACCTTGACTTGTTTCACCATTGCCTTAGACATCATTAGGCTACATAATACCTCAAAACACGATTACACACCAACTGGCTTGCGTTAATGGACGGGTATAACTGGAGTATCTCAGAACCTGCATGCAACCTCAGAACCTCTATGTATGCATGCATACATGCATGTATGCATGCATACATAGAGGTTCTGAGGTTGCATGCAGGTTCTGAGATACTCCAGTTATACCCGTCCTGCGTTAATAGTTGCAGTTATTTGATTAAGCCATATGTGATGTGTAGGTACTCTTGTACACAAGGCCCTATAACTACTGAAATTACAGTTGTTTTTATATGCCAGCACTTTTCAATCTCTCCCCGAAGGGCAGATATTTTGCCACAGTTTCCTGTACATACTGGCTGTGATGTTGTCAATGGGTGCTGCTATATCTATTATAGTAACTATCTTGCTCTCCTAGTCCACAACCACCATGATATCTGGCTGGCTTTCCAAGATGTGCTTGCCTGTTCGGATATGGAAGTTGCACAGTTGTTCTCATTGATCTTATCAAGAGCTTTCCGCTAGTGTTGTGGCTTATTGAGGCCATACTCATCGCATAGGCTTCTGTACACTACACATGCGACAGGATTATGCCACTCACTGTATGCATTTCCTGCTAGCTGCTTGCATCCACTGATCTTGTGTTCTCAGGAAGATTCTCTGAGGATGAGGAGGCTCATCCTCTGTGGGCATCCATGGAGGATGTGTTCACTGAGAATGGTCTTTGGTGCATCCTTGTACAGTCTGCAATCTGCATCTAAGATCATTTCTAGTGTCATATATCTGTGTTTGGATTTTGGAATAACCTAGTTGGAAGCACTTGCTCCTGTCTGCCATGATTGGCTGCTCTGTACTGGCCGCAAAGTTACCTTTGTTCAACCGCATATTCGTCTGGTGGAGTTCACCAAACTCAGGTACTTGTTGGTAGCAGGCGCCATGGGCAGCTTTGGTGTGCCAGTGTCGGGTTCCTTATCATCAGTGTGCGGTATCCATTGTCACAGCAATCGGGTAAAATTTAGCTCGCATTTTGCCTATGGTGACTGCATAGGCTTACATATTTGTTGTTATAGTGTCTGTTGTAGACTTTTGAGTCCTCTTGCCCCCATCTTTCTTACTGTGATCCCACGACCAAACATGAGCGAACCGATTGGTTGGGAGATTTATGATAAATGCACATGTGCACACAACTCCCAAAAATTATTCATTAACGGCCGTCGCAAACCCTTGTACTGAAATCTCATCAACAAATTTAACCATTTTGTGTAGAGTCGTTTAAATATAATAACGATACAAAACACATAAACCTTTTTAAATATGTTACCAAGTCTTTGAAAGGTTACTACAAAACCCTGAAACTAACCCATCTGATCGTATTATACATAAATAGACAGATTAATTCGGCCTTAAATCGAAATAAAAAATTTACAAGCCTAATGTAATTAAAGTTAAGACCAGCATATGAAACGCCGATAAAGCCGTGCGACAGAGAGTAGAAATATTAAGTCGCCAGCATTTTGCGAGAAAAATGTGGACATTTTACCAGTCTATGGCATTGTTTAATTGCCAAAGGTTTGTGTAATTAGCGTAGACTGTTTGAGGCGTAGACCGATTTACAGGTACGAAAATGTGGTACACAGTTTATCAGCCTACGTATTTTGTCCAATTACCGAAGGTTTTTTAAATTATCTAGAACATTAGCCAGATTTCTTTACATCTTATCTACAAGCTAGGGCGGAACTACAATGCCCCTTTATGACAAGAATATTTCTTTATTTCACTCCAGTTTGCATAAAACTTCCAGACGCGTTAATGCTAATGCTTGCTTTTTGTTACATATCGCTGTCAAAACCATTCTACATTCACAACACAACCAAATTTCAAACAGTATATTACACGGCAGCTTGCCGGTTTACTTTTAATATTGCATTTCAGAGATATAATAAACATATATATTTCTCTATTGTTGTTAGTTAAATTACGTACAGTAGGTTAGGTCTACAGCTTGAATTAATATTTATTTCATTGTTGTAAAACATAAGTTTGAGGTAGTAGTAGATTAGGTCTGATTTTTATACAACCTTTTGTTTTGCATAATTGACCTTTTGAATTTCATTTCAAAACAACTTGACAACTACCATGAACATACAACCTCCCAGAACACCACGTCGTCGCATTGGCCGTCTACGTGTCTCCCAATTATTACGGAGGAGGAGAAGTAGAAGGTCCTCACAGCAACCATCAACATCAAACACTAATGTTCAACAACCCGCTACTCAAAATAATAACTCATCTGATTCAGAGAATTCTTTAGTAGATGTTGTAGGCTTCGCCTACAACATCTAACTAAAGAATTCTACTTTTGTAAAATTCTGACCTTTTGTAACTACTTTTTTAACAAGCAGCAGTACCTTTTCTTTTTTCCATTATTACTTTGGTTGTGGGCTGTATGACAGAGGAATTTCTAGTATATAAGCCTAAGCTCTAGCAGTATCGAACTAATGGTGGAGTGCTCTGTGCATGGTCACCGGTCTGCGAGTTGCTAGGTCCGATCCCTTGATGGATTCTTCCGTCTACCTTACTATTGGATACCTAATTATCAGCAGTTCCTCGCAGCTTCCAGCAGTTCACTCGGTTCCTGGCTTTACTGCAGCAATATATATCCTTAGTCTCACCAATAGGCCTACAATATTTATCAGGCTTCTATATTGTTCAAGTTCTCCTTGGCTTGCGAGAATCTTTGTCTTCAATTTGTTTCAGATACTTGATTTTTGCAACAAAGCACCGTGAGGGTTTTTCAAACTGGAATACGAACTATTCTTTCAATTGGAACTCGATGCAAGTTGGACCAAAGCGAGATATCGTAGGTCAGATTCAATTTGTTTGATACTTTGAGAGCTCTAACCACCTTGTTTACTGTTATTGTGCGCAGTAACACAGTTAAGTAATCTCTAGCTTATTTTGTTTGTTTAGCTGAAATTGCTGGAGCTGTTCGTCAAACTGATATGAGACTTGGTCTCTATCACAGCATGATTGATTGGCACAATCCACTTTTCCTCATGGACAAAAGTAATAACTTCTCAACTCAACTGTATGTCAATGTAAGTGATTCGTTCAATTTTTCTTTTAAAACATATTATACTTATATACTTTTGTAATAGTTACAACTTTTGAAGTAATATATAATATTTATTTATTTATAGATTACATTCTGGTGGGTTTGATGAGTAGAAAGGGCAGAAAACCCAGAGAATTCTATTAAAGACTAAAATGAAAAAACATTTTTATTGAAATTCAGTAGCATGTTTTTAAAGTGTTTCCAAGAAGATTTTCATGAATATTACATGCTTTGAAAATTTCTCACTCATCTCTATACAGTGATTTGGTATATTTTCTCAGGGGAAGATGATACCAGAGGTGAAGGAATTAATAAACACTTTCCAACCAGACTTGCTCTGGTCTGATGATACCCCAGCTCCTACAGACTATTTTGAGTCAAAACAATTCTTAGCATGGCTCTATAACTACAGGTATTGTCAGTCTACAGCAAGTGTTTCACGACAAGAAGCATATAGGAGATAAGTTGTTCATCAAGAGTATTTTTACTCGAAACCACTGCTAGTTAACAGAGCATTCGTTCTTGCATTAATCTATAACATTTGTTACAGTCCTGTGAGAGACCATATCGTGGTAAATGATCGCTGGGGAATGGACACGACCTGCGCCCATGGTGGATATTTAACATGCACTGATAATTATAATCCGAAGGTAAGTCCTGATGCCTTGGTCAAGTGTTTAGAATTTGACTGCAATCTTTTATCAATGACATCTCTACCAAAACTTCCTTCTCATTATAAACAAAGCATTTCCAGCACGCTGGAAATGCTTTGTTTATAATGTTCTAATGAGAAGGGAGTTATCATTATAACATTATCATCTAGCTTGCTAGATGTGCATTTCACGCTGGAAATGCACATCTAACAAGCTGCTGTACTTTACCTCATATTTATTGACAACAGGCTATAAGCGAATGAATAGGAATCACTTTTTGATTTCCAAAGACGGCAAGTTTCATTGGCTAATATACGTTTCCGGTATTGGTCGACAAAAAGAAGTTATTTATTGTTAAACAAGTTTCGTTCTTAGCGAGCGGTACACAGCATTTCAACTTGCTTGCTGAATAAAGCTTGGAATTTTTGCAGCACTTTCTGGTAGAGAGTGCTGATTTAAAAACTAAGATATGTTCTGTGTTCTTGTGCAGGTACTACAGAAGAGGAAGTGGGAGAATTGTGATACCGCGCAGAAGAGTACCTGGGGCTATGCTAGGAACAAGGACCTGAGTGATTATCAAGATATACATAGCATTCTCTCCAAGATAGCTCAGACTATTAGGTACTATGGCTAATTTGTTAGAAACTGATACATACTCAGGCTAGGAGACATAAAATTAGGTAACAATTTCTGAATGAAAAAAGTGCGTGCTACCAGGTACTGAAACTAAGATGAGATACTTTTAGTTAGTGGAGCTTTTGGGTGAATTTTGTATGAGCAAGCAACTTTTAGGCAGTAATAAAACTGTCACAAATTCTGAAATTAGTTTTTAGGCTGCTTGTAATAGTCATTATCATCACACATGGTATTGCTGCCTGATAACTTGAAGATTAGTTGGTGAATTGGTTGTGCTGTGCAATCACCTGTTAGTGAATGCCAAAGGCCTAAAAGATTCTAGATCACTTGACTCGCCATAAATACTGTAACAGATTTTTAACACGATAATTCAATATTTCAAAACTTTACTGTGCATATCAGAGATCCTGATGCTTGTCATAGGTCTTGTTATAATATCGTGTATCATTGTTCATTTAGGCTTTTTCAAAGTATTTTATGCACTTCGCTCTAGCTGTGGAGGAAACTATGTGCTCAATGTTGGACCAACTCATGATGGTAGAATTCTACCAATATTTGAGGAGAGGCTGCGACAGATGGGGGCGTGGCTTAAAGTCAATGGAGAAGGGGTATATGCTAGTTCACCCTGGAGATATCAGAATGATACAGTATCTGGAAATGTCTGGTAAGATTTAACTACAGCGCACCCTCAGGATACGATGTTGATCCGTTCAATTACAACTTACTTCAGATAATTTTAACTTACTTCAGATAGTTTAACTCACACTTAAAACTAAGTTTTATTATTTATTTTACCGTATTTCAACTTTTTATCACGAAAATTTCATCACTCATCAGTTTCTGTCCTCACTTTCACTATAACATTTAGCGTGTCTGGTTAAAACCTTTTTCAACCTAATTCAACAAAAAAGGCCGAGCGGTGCAATTATCGAAAGCGGCCTCTCGCACACTTGACCATTTAATGGCTATTGTAAAGAAAAAGGAAATTTTATTTACTATACAGGACGTACATACCTTTGGAGTAACGTGATTTGAGCTGGCACATGTAGTGAGTAGAGCGGAGAGGAGGCAAAGACGTACTAATGCTAATTATGTTACTGTACACTTGAAAATAAATTTAATACGTAATGAAATGGAATTATTTGGCAGGCTAAAAAGAGTTGTCTAGTCCTGTCTAATTTTTTTACTGGTTTTAAGAGAAAAAGTTGCCACTTTCGGGTCCTGAAAAGCAGAAATGGCCAAGAAGACACAGCTTTCCTGCTGGTGCAGAGAGTGCTCTAAGAAAGTAAACTAACTTGGTGCAATGTAGAAGATGCCTACTCGATCACTTATTGAAGATGATGCTTGCTGGTGCACTGTAAATGCTGGTGCAAAGCAGAAAATTGCTAGCTAGCTAACGTTTGTAAAAGGATCCAGAGAAGATTGTACAGTAGTTTGTCTTCCATGAAATGTGCGCAAGAATTAATGTAACCAGACATACAGAAGTTGTACGTATTTATACTCTAGAGATCAGGGCTTTAGCAAGTTTTAGAAAGTAATGTGGATGCGTCAACTATCTTGAGTAGCTGGTTATATATGAGTTACATACATATGATGATTTGTATTTACGTAGTAGAAAACAGGCCCGCTTGCAAAGACATGGTTAAACAAGAAAATAAAACGTAAAATCAAAATGAAATAAATAAAACAAAATAAAACATGAAATGAAATGATTAAAACTTGAAAAACATGCCACACAAAGAAGATAAATAATGATATACATTATACATGCATTTTACAGTATTGTTTTTATGTACCATCCACATCAGTGAATTGAACACTTGAAAATTTTCTGTCTCTCCTACTTCCTCGCCACAACTAAATGGTTGCTCCTCTTGAATGCTGATTTCATGCAAGGGCTCCAACTCCTTCAAAAATGTCAGTCGTACGATCCTCCTTGTGCTTGCTTTAATAGAGTTCTTGTTTTTGATAATAATTGCAAATGTTGATTGGTTGCGACCATATTCCTCGGCAATATTATCAATACTGGCGCCTTCTTCCTATTTATTTATGACCTCCAACTTTGTTGAAGAGGAAATCATTTTTCCTTCGTCTTTTAACGTTTGTATCGGTCTCAGATTCCATAGCTAACGAATTAAATATAGATACTTGTAGTTATATACGTATGCTGACCAAAAGTTTATAGTAAAAGGGAGGATAACGCTAAAAATGAATATTTGCTCTTGCTTATGTATTTTTCACAAAATTTCCCACCTAGAATGATGACCTGAGAGAAGTCGTCATCGTGTCTCTTCTAAACATTGTGAAAATATTTTCGGCGAACCGCGTTTCGGCCTCTTTGTTATTTTGACATACATAATAAGCCTACCAACTGCCAAATTTGAACTCGGGCGGAAGTTTTCTTGAATTCGTGTGGTGAAATAAAAGTCGAATGGTGAGGTGAAAACCTCACCTCACCATTCGACCACCAGGTGAGGTGAAAACCTCACCTTTGTAAGGTTGTTCAACTTTATAAGGTGAAAAAATCGTATATTAGAGTAATCGTATCTTGAGGGTGCACTGTAAAAGCTAAAAGCAAATTATCGTAAAACCTCTATTTGAACCTCATGACGCTCTATTTTTCAACCCTTCCTTTATAGTAGCGGTCAAATAGAGGCTGGCGTCAAATAAAGGTGAAGTTCAATTAGAGGTTTTACGGTAAATGTTATATAAGACTATCTTGCATATAAACCGAGGCTAGCAAAACCACCCTAAAATCAGGGGATTTATAAGAAGTAAATTAAATGTTATATAATTCTTTCAGCCATTTTTACTCTTTAAAACATACAGTAGAACCTCGATGGAAGATCAGCTCTATGCATATTTGGTGACCAAAATGCAGGGCAAGAAATGAACTTCTTTTTACTAAAAGTAATTCCAATGTCTAAAGGTTTTGTTAGTGAAAAGTTAAAAATTTGATGAAAATCAAAAGGGAATGCTCAAGTAATAAAAATGTATAAATGAAGTTGATTTAAATATTTAGTATATCTAAGTTTAAATAAATCACGTCACAAATTTTCATCCCTTCACAGCCGAACCCATGCATTGCCGGACCCACGCTTGTTTACTTGTATTTAAGACTAAGTACTGACAGAAATCTTTCTTTATTATAACATGATAATCATGTATAATGGTTTTAACATAAATAGCAAAGATCAGGATTGATTTCGTATTATCGAGGTTTGACTGTATTTCTGTTTTCTCGCAATATCTGTTGAGAACATCTCATTTCTAAATACAGTAGATGCTTCTATAACGCCTGCCATTATGACATAAATTTCACAAAACGTAAAGAATTTATGTAAAGTTTTTGCCTCGTACAAGGTAAAACATTTTGTATAACATGAAATCAGAAGAAGTTCTCACATTCGATTTGAATAACACGCATCTCGTGGTTAGCCTTTAAAATATCCCTTTCCCTCTTGTTGCTTTTGAGAGAGAAGAAGATGTATGAATAGTTATCTTTATTATATATATATATATATATATATATATATATATATATATATATATATATATATATATATATATATATATATATATATACTAGTACCCTTGCAGTCTACTTCACTGTGAGACATTGTCAGATCTGTCGATAAAGCACAGTTGATAAGTAGCTGTGTAATGTACCGTAAAACTGATCGCCACCTGTAATTGAACACCACCCGTATTTGAACATCACTCGTATTTGAACGCCACCCGTATTTGAACGTCACCCGTATTTGAACGCCACCCGTATTTGAACGCCACCCGTATTTGAACACCACCCGTATTTGAACGACACCCGTATTTGAACGCCACTCGTATTTGAACGTTACCCGCATTTGAACGCCACCCGTATTTGAACACCACCTCTATTTGAGCGCCACCTCTATTTGAGCGCCACTTCTATTTGAGCGCCACCCCTATTTGAGCGCCACCCCTATTTGAGCGCCATCCCTATTTGAGCACCGCTATGGGGAATGGGTTGAAAAATAGAGCACCACCCCTTTTTTGAACCTCACTTCTATTTTAATGCCACTTCCATTTAACCGATACTGTTTGACATTCTTAACCTTTGCAAACCCATAATAGAGAGTGATCAGCAGAAAAGTGTTCACAAAAAAATACTAATAATGACTCGATTACATCAAAAACGATTACTTCGTTTGTTGTTTCTGCTCGTATCGAAGTCCATTTTCCAACTCCAAGTCTTTAGGTAATTTCGTTAGAAACTCTGATCGCACCACCATGGAAATAATTAGTAACTGTATCAGGCTAATAGTAATTCTTTTGTTAATGTGGTCTTGATACTTCAATGTATGTGGGGAAAAGTTCTTGCATTTACAATGAAAATTGTGCTACTACTATTTTGAAGCTATTTTGATTACACGCGGATTTTATTTGCGCTAAAAGTTTTTATTTAAAATGGCATCGTGTAAAAGGCTCTGCCAAAAAAATTGTTGGGACGCTAATAGTGACTAGCTCAACTGTGCAGAAGACGGGTTGTGGTCGGAAAACATTGTGGACGGTATTGAACAACCAGATGAATGTGAAAGTTTTAATCAGAAGTAAAAATCAGAACGAACTGGCCGAGTAAACAATGCAAATATTTTTGTTTTAAAACTATTAATATTTGTTGTAATATGTTAATTTTTGTTGCTGCATGTATTATAATTATTATTTGTTTATGTAACTTGGTACTGAATGTATATTTGTAACATTTGATAGATTATTATTATAAAATTTATAAATTTGCATATTTATAGCATATTATTTGATAGCATGATTGCAGTAATCTGAACGCAGCTTACAATGGATTGGCGCGCAAAACCTCTGTTCTGTGCACATAACAAGCCAGTTTTGGCTGTGGACTGTAACAAACATATCGATGAGTGCTAAGAACCGAGTGAAAGTGATAAGAGAAAAGATATAAGTTGTCGATACAAACTAATAATACTACAGTTAGGTATGGTTGTTTAATTAAAAAGGTAAATGTAGTCTTTTTTCTTTTTAAAAGACTGAAGTGGTAAGTTTGGAGAGATCTTGGAATGTATTAAGCAATTTACGTGTATTTTACTGTTTGTATAGCGTAAAATCCCTATAATGTACAACCTCCTGGAAGGAATTGTTTACGCTGGAGGAGCGTCGACTGTATATCGATCCTGTGCTTGAATATCACTCAATGCTTCAATTGTATTTGTTTTCATAGGTACACACAGAAAAAGTCAAACAGTTCATCAAGTGGATACAGTGTCTATGCATTTGTACTCGAATGGCCTGAGAATAATAAACTCACTCTGGGCTCCCCCATAGCCACCCCTACTACAACTATTAGCATGCTTGGATACTCAGATGTTAATCAGTACTTTGAGTACAGCAGAAGGAGAGATGGGGCTGGTCTGGTAGTCAAGTTTCCTTACATTCCACCAAACAAGTTACCTTCATTCTATGCCTGGGTACTTAAACTAGACAACCTTGGTAACTAATTGCACGTTATGTGCCCTATCCAGTGTTGCACGCTTTTAGAGCATGAAGGACGAGGAGACGGGAAGTCTTCGTCATCACACAGCAACATTATATTTATCGTGTTATTAACAATGTGTTAATCGTGTTATAATAATCGTGTTATAATAACCGTGCTATAATAACTGTTATAATAATCGTGTTATAGTAACCGTGTTATAATAACCATGTTATAGTAACCGTGTTATAATAACCGTGTTATAATAACCGTGTTATACTAACCGTGTTATAATAACCGTGTTATACTAACCATGTTATAAATAATCGTGCTATAATAATCGTGCTATAATAATCGTGCTATAATAATCATGCTATAATAATCGTGTTATAATAACCATGCTATAATAACTGTGTTATAATAATCGTGTTATAATAATCGTGTTATAGTAACCGTGTTATAATAACCATGTTATAGTAAATGTGTTATAATAACCGTGTTATAATAACCATGTTATAATAACCGTGTTATACTAACCGTGTTATAATAACCGTGTTATACTAACCATGTTATAAATAATCGTGTTATAATAACCATGCTATAATAACTGTGTTATAATAATCGTGTTATAATAATCATGTTATAATAACCGTGTTATAATAACCGTGTTATAATAACCGTGTTATAATAACCGTGTTATACTAACCATGTTATAAATAATCGTGCTATAATAATCGTGCTATAATAACCGTGCTATAATAATCGTGTTATAATAAGCTCGCCCAGCTATGGTGCACAACAGACTACAATTATATTTATTATCCGTTTGTATCAACTTTTACCATCTAGACTTATATTGAACATTATTGTCACTTTTATATCATGAAATTTTATCAATTTGAACACATTTTAGTAAAGATCTGCTATCAAATGTTTTAATACACAAACGATCTGAATCTCAAATGATGTGGTAGTAGACAGACTGGTCTTTTCTTATCTATCTACAGTACTTGGTTGTTCACAGGGTGTCTGTTCTATTTGCTTCTAGTGTTTTGGAGTACTAAGTGCATTGTCTACATTCAATCTGTTTGATTTTGTATACTGATCATTTAATAATAATGATAATTTAATATTCAATCTAAGCTCTTTAGTTTTTATTTCATATAAATGCTGTGGTTACAGATAGTGTGATCATATAAATGCTGTGCTTACAGATAGTGTGATCAGATACTTCGTTCGTTCAGCTACAGCGATAAAGCTTTAAGAATCAAGGAATCTGCTGCGAACTGGATTTGAATGCACAAAATCCAGTTCACAGGCATCTATTTATCCAATACACCACACTGTCTAACCTGCGACTGTATACCATGGAATAAATTTGGCACATACTTCAAATACGTGCCAATCTTTCGTGGCTTCACATTAAACACTACAAATAGCTTTATTTGTAAAGCTATACCAGAAGGAAAATCTGTGAATCCTTACTAGAAGGAAAATGCATATCCATAAGTGAAGAAAAATGCTTTAACTCATGTAGCCAACAAGACTATTGCAATCAGTATACCTGTAGATCTGTAGTAGGCACTGCAGCTGGTATGAGTTACACACAAATAAACACGATAAACATAAATAGCACAGTACACAGAAATAAACCAACACATTGATTTAAAAGTTGGAATGGTAAACGTTGATGTTGAATGTTGATTAAAAGTAAATTTTCTGTACGAAAGCTTTTTTTATTACCCATGCAACGCTGGACATCCAGCTAGTAATTATATAATAATACAGCTGCAGTTTAGATTTGACATTCAACTAACTTTAATAACGTAAGTGAATGGCCACCGGCAGTTCTTTACCAACAATATAAAGTAATAAATTATTTGGTTTCACTATCTTGAAATACCATGATTTAGAAATAATATTATAGCATAATTGCTCATTATAATTGTCCTTCAACATTCTGTGTAGCCGTGCTCTGACAATGGCATGTGAAAAAACAAGGAAATTGTTCATGATACGAATGGAGAGCTGGCATAATTATTGTACAATCGGTCTTGATCAGCCATCAGGGTGTTGCTGTAATTAATCTTTGCATGAATTTTTCTGAATGTCTATGGCTTCTTGGCTGTGTATATCGCTACCCAAAATTACAAAACGAATATGGTGTTAGCTAAGTTATGTTTTGTCGCTCAGATACAAGTAGGTCAGATTAGGAGAGATCTAAAGCAACCACTAGGCACTTCAAGTATCTTTACTCACCTGTATGCAACTGTTAGATTTAGTAGTGTACTGTATTACTCACCTGTATGCAACTGTTAGATTTAGTAGTGTACTGTATTACTCACCTCTATGCAACTGTTAGATTTAGTAGTGTACTGTATTACTCACCTGTATGCAACTGTTAGATTTAGTAGTGTACTGTATTACTCACCTGTATGCAACTGTTAGATCTAGTAGTGTACTGTATTACTCACCTGTATGCAACTGTTAGATTTAGTAGTGTACTGTATTACTCACCTGTATGCAACTGTTAGATCTGGTAGTGTACTGTTCTTAATACTTTTTTGCTTTCTATTATTGGTTATTTGTAATTGGTGTTGCCATTTTTTATTCTTAAAATGGTTGCATTTATCAAATACGTGTAACTGTTGTTTACATGCTAAAGACTTAAAGGGGTTATTAAATCTACCACCGTTGTAGCGAGTAAATTAAAACTGTTTTTACTGTTATGCTGTTTTATTTGTGCTGTTAAATATTTTGGTATTGCCAATGTAGTATTTTGTCTTTCAATGTCCTAGGGTCAGTATTTATTACTTCACTTTTTGTCATCAACTTTTATCTGTTTCGATATATTCAAAGTTCACTTGCGAGTTGCATACTTTAGACTCTGGTTCTCAAAGTTCATGATATACAGTGGGGTCTGGGCGCCCGATAAGGTAAACTGCACTGTATATTGCAGAAAAAAGCACAAGTTAGTTGACCTTTGGTTATTGTCTGAGTCGATGTAGTGATAAATGTGTAGTAATTGTGTAAGGGACATGAAGAACATCCAGTGGCAGAACAACGTCACAGATTTGAAAACCGAAAAACAGGCAGACCTATGATCAATGGCTGACATCCTTATTGAAACAAGTTTGAGATGATTGGGCTATGTATACAGAATGGAACAAGAGCGACTTGCACTTCAACTAATATACTTGTAACTATGTGATGAAGGAAGGCCTAGACTCTACTATTAAGATCAGAGGCAGATCAATACAAGCTAATGACAGACATCTGCTTGTAATCGAGCCAGTGATGTAGTGCTGCCCTAACACTCCCTAACTAAGCTATGGTTAGTGATGTAGTGCTACCCTAACACTCCCTAACTAAGCTATGGTTAGTGATGTAGTGCTACCCTAACACTCCCTAACTAAGCTATGGTTAGTGATGTAGTGCTGCCCTAACACTCCCTAACTAAGCTATGGTTAGTGATGTAGTGCTACCCTAACACTCCCTAACTAAGCTATGGTTAGTGATGTAGTGCTACCCTAACACTCCCTAACTAAGCTATGGTTAGTGATGTAGTGCTACCCTCACTCTCCCTAACTAAGTTATGGTTAGAAAATTTTTGTTTTTTAAGTATAACTATAGTTAGAGTTAAAAAATTTTAGACTGCCAATTCTCAAGGTATATTATAGCTCTATTTCATTGATTCAAATACACTAGTCATTATGGTCGACATTCAATGGCCATTCAATATAAAAGCAGCATACAGTACAATACAGTGATGTAATGTTCATGTAACATGACAAGATTGTGATCCTAATTGGTTGTCTACAACAAAGGCTAAGATCAGATTACGGCAAACCAATGGCAGTCAGTATTTGTACGAAATTCAATAGTTGCTTGTCTTTCTCAGGGCTCTTGGCAACAGTATATTCCCAAATTTTTATTATTTTCTCAACTTACTACAGAAGTGCTCATTTCTCATATCATATACATGATTTTAAAGCCCTGTAGGCTTTGTAAGCTGGAGCTTTGCCCCAGATCCCACTGGGAGGGGGGGCTTACAGCGCCCCCCAGTTGTGCCAACCACCGCGTAGTAGTGGCGGTTGGAACAGCTGGGGGCCTAATGTGTCAATAGGTCAATGAAATGTCAGTAGGTGGAGTCACGTTGCGACTCTTGGTCGCCTACATCCACTTGTCTCAACTTTACAGTTATGGTTAAAAAAAGGTTAGCACTACATCACTGATTATCGAGCTGGTTGACGTTCTGCTATCATACGTGAGCCACAACCATAGAGTCCATGAAAATTGTGCTACTACTACTTTGAAGCTATTTTGATTACATGTGGTTTTTATTTGCGCCAGAAGTTTTTATTTAAAATGGCATCGTGTAAAAATTTGGCTCCGCCAAAAAAATTGTTGGGACACTAATAGTGATTAGCTCAACCGTATTTGGCGGTTTTATCTTCTTAGTTGCCTCATCTGACTGCAAGAGAAAGAGAGAACGGAAGAGAGAGAGAGAGACTATTAAGAGAGAGATGAAAGAGGGAGAATGAGTTATTCTTCTTCTATCAAAAGGAAGAGAGAGAGGGATGGAGAGGGAGAGATGGAGGAAGCGGGAGAAAGAGAGAGGGAAAGAGAGAGAGAGAGAAAGAGAGCGAGAGAGGGAGAGAGAGAGATAGAAAGACAGAGAGAGATAGAGAAAAGAAGGGCAAGAGGGAAGGGGAGAGGGCACGAGAGGAGAGAGAGAAAGAGGAGAGGGAGAGAGACTGTGAGAGGGGGAAAGGAGAGATGGAGAGAGGGGAGAGGAAGAGAAAAAAAAGAGGGAGGGAGAGAACTGTAAAAAGTTGTTCCAATGTACCTGCCACAAACTCAACTACAAACATAATATGCAATGTATAATGGTCTGTTGCAGGTGTATACGAAACCATTCTATGGGGATAAACGATCTGAACTTCATTCAACATTGGTACAGGTAAATTGTCTCTAAATTGCTATTTAAAAGTATTCTATATATTTATACTTATCTGCTCACCCTTGTTAACCCAAGCCCAAGACAACATGATAGTCATAAGGCACTAATGAACTCTGTAGCACGACATGATGTGACACTCTATGTTTACTAGCTTGCAGCAATATAGTACACCGTTTTGGTGTTTTGCATGCTTCATCTCTCTTAGCTTGTCTCTTCCCTTAAGTCATACTGCGAGTTTGTGCCAACCATATGACAAGGGTAGACCCTTTCAGAGTATGATATACCTTGCCAACAGAAGAATTTTTATAAACTAAACTTTACTAAAGGGTTAGAGCAATGATATACAGCCTGTATATCATTCGTTAGAGTGACCGTAGACAGTGAAATTTACAATATCTCTCATGTTTATCATATTAAACTACAATCCTGTTTGGTAAATGAATTTTATTGCTCAAATTAAAATATTTAATTGATGATATAATGTAACGAAAACATGAAACACTTTTTATTATAATACCTTTAATGTGGTTATGTTATTACCATATATTTTCCTCAAATAATGGTAACCCCTCACTTTTTTGATCACCTTGGGCACTTTATATATAAAGTATATATAAAACTGGTCAAGCATAAAGAATACAAGTCAATCGGACCATCATCTATTTTGGTCGGTCACTCCCAACAGTGACCACAAGGTGTATAGCGCAATGCATTTAGCGCAAACTGGTCTGGTGGCCACAGGGCATTTTGTGTGGTTTTTTGCCAAGGTGGCACGACAATGGGGTATAACGAATCCTAGGTTTAATGGATAGAATAAAGCATCCCATAACCTTTTTCTTATACGTACCGGAGATATTCTTGTCAAGCAGTGATTATTTGCTATTAAAAGATGGGTAGAAATACATAAATGAGATTTTCTTTGCGCCATGCGCGATTAGCCCAATCAGCCAATCAGCTAGGTAAACATAAATCTATGCATCTTTTTAATACGGGGCATATTTGCTTTCACCGATAGCATTAGTGTCCTTAGTCTGTTTTCGCTGTCGCCCCGTTAGAAACTGCTGTTAATGTTGGTTAGTAGCAGCGAAAATTTAGTATCTTCTATTTAAATTGATTACCACAGCTAGCTATTATCGGTTACATTCATTATTCATAATAATCAAGGTCTACATGCTAAGAAGTCAAAAAAGCTTTATTAACGGAAAAAATGAGCATCTAAAGTTTTTATGAGATGTAGAGCACCATCTACAAACAGTCAGATAGGTCCGTAGCAAACCCATTAAAATCATCGTAGCAACTCGCAGTGTTTGTTGTACGCAAATGCTACACTGAATACTTGTTGAAGATTGCTAGTGAGTCAAAATAACCAAGAGCTTCTCAAGTTGCAAAGAATCTCAAACCCCTGAAAAAAATCTAAGGTGAGATGATAGCAAACCCATTTACTTAATACTTACGATTTATCAATCAAAGATTAAATGCATTGCTTTATTGAAAATCTTGCGTTTCCTTCACTGTTCACTGTAGTCAGTTGGATCAATGAGTGATAGACCTATCACTCATAGATCCAACTGTTTTGATTCATTATAATCAACACCTGTGTTGATTATAATGAATCAAACTCTCAAGTCAAACTTCTCAGTCCAGATTTTACATATTGGTTACAAACTATACAATAAACTTCTCTCTGTCATAGGTATTGTTGCTGTGTCTTTAGACACTCAGTGTTTCATACACTCAATAGCTTAATTCAATTTGTTTAATTTTAGGCTAAGACGGTAGCACTACATAACATTATAAGCTACTTATATTATTGGGCTTCATAAATAGAATACCTAGATTGGGTATTTTTTTAATAAACCAGTAATACTGGACTATTTGTAATATAGCATGCCTCTGCTGATCTTTATTAAGTGTTAGCTTGCCTATTTACAAAATTGGAGACTGTATTGCTCTTTGAAACGTCAAACCAATATCAACACAAAGTGTAGTACCTTCATGCAACTGTATAATAATTATTTAACTGATGGTTTGGTTAGTTTCAAGTTATTATATTGTGTCATGCAGAACTTATCAGTACTGTATTATTGTGTTATTACACTATATTCTGGTGTATTGTATTATAATAGCTGTATTATGTTGTATTGGATTGAACTACGTTGAATTGTGTTATAGGATTGATATTTTGCATTATGTGGTTTGATATTATATGTATTAATACATGTTTTGTTGTATTTTAATCAATCGCGTTATATTGTATTGTAATATACTGTATATTGTATTGTAATATACGCATACTTACAGAAGTATGCGATGTATGAGTTAACTAAGTATTGTTGTGGTTAAAGCTAAAGGGGATACATCTATTACTTTTATGTAGGGCTATGCCAATTGCGTACACATTCAAATAAGTTCTGTAGCTGTTCCTATTTTCAAGTTTTAAATTTATTGCTACATGCTCTGATAGATTGTTTTTCGGGTAGGTTATGATCGATAAATATTGCACCATAAATGACAGCTCTTATATGTCTATATGATCATTTTGTATTTTGAACTCATTGTCTGTAATGGATGTGATTCTTTACATTGTAGTTGGCCGCCAGGTACTCAATATTACAAACATTTCTTGCCATCATCTTAGCCACTGGTCTGCCAGAAACTCTCTTCATACTGGTTACAATGAGACCTGTACAACTACTGATTGACAGGCTATACTGTATACCTCATTGAGTACACTGGTTGTTATGCAGACTAACTAACAAATCTAATGTAAACTTAATCTTTTAAATGAAATTATTATATTGCTGGGCAGCACGTGACAAGCATAAAGTATTTATTATGCTTATCTTAGTACTTTCCGTTGGTACATGTTATTTCTTTTTTATTTAACTGACATTTATATGCAAAATTTCTTGCTTAGTTTTAGATTTATTGTACTGGTAGCGTGTTAAAACCATGCAGTATGTTGAAACCATGTATGGTTGAAATGTTGAATGTAACCAGTATGTTGGAATGTATGGTGCAGTATGTTCGATGACAACCAACTTTCTGGATGATTAATTAATATCATATCTTTGTATGGGTATCTTAGTACATTGTATGGTTATCCCACAACCAAACGAGCGAAGCGGAGTTTGAGAGTTTTTATGATAAATGCATTTGCACACAACTTACGAAAATTCTTCATCAACAACGTCGCAAACCCTTGCATCGAAATCTCATCAACAAATTTAACCATTTTTTGTAGAGTCGTTAAAGTATAATAACGATACAAAACACATATAAACCTATTTAAATATGTTACCAAGTCTTTGAAAGGTTACCGCAATATCTTAAAACTAATCCATCTGATCGGATTATACATAAATAGACAGATTAATTCGGCCAAAAATCTTTATTAAAACTGGCCAAGCCTTACTTTTATCAAAATTAATACCGGCAAACGAAACGCCGAGCGACAAAGAATAGAACCATTAAGTCGTGCGCATTTCACGAAAAAATAACGTGCACATTTCACCAGTCTATAGCATTGTCGAATTGCCGAAGGTTTCTGTAGTTAACGTAGAAGTACAAAAGTCGTTTCTTTTTTGCCGATTTCAAAGTAACTGACATTTTGGAAACTTTTGAGTACTTTGGTATTCTAACTGATGTCCAAAGCAGTGAAAGTAAAGGAAATGACGATGATATTTTTTTCTAACGATTCTAATGAGATTATTACAATATTTAATTATAAGTTTGGATGACTATTGAAGTCTTATAGTCACACTAACAACATCGATGATGGGCAGTATGTTACTGTTATTTTTTCTAAATAGTTCTGTTAAATAGATTTAAAAAAAAAATATATAAATATGACTTCTTGATATTGTTAGCTATGATGTTTTGAAATGTAAACAAAATTGTGCATTGGTTTTCTATTATTACTGTATTACTATATTAATAACATTGGTTATTCTAATGATATCAGTGCATTTTACTTCTAATATTGCATTTCTCCTATTGCAGGGGGAGAAATATAAATATGTCATCTTTTCCTTTCATTATTGCTATTTGTCATGACCAAACACTTTTTTAAATAGATTTTCTAAAAATCTATATAAATATCACAACTTCTTGATATTGTTAGCTATGACGTTTGGAAATGCAAACAAAATTGTGCATTGGTTTTCTATTATTACTATATTAATAATACTGGTTATTCCAATAATATCAGTGCATTTTACTTCTAAAATTGGCCAATATTGCATTTTTCCTATTACAGGGGAAGAGATATAAACATATAATCTTTTCCTTTCATTATTGCTGTTTGTTGTATACAATAACACCCACACCCAGTACATTACAGCTACCATTGCAGTTATCCTATTGCACTGCAGTGCCATTTGACTGCTAATATTGCATTTCTCAACCATCAGTACCCTTTATTTTTTCCAATGTCACTTTGGTCGTGGGCTGTATGACAGGGGAATTTCTAGTTACCTTATATAGCATGTTTACCAAAGTACACAGTCTGTTTATTATGATACATCAAAAATTTTTAATTGATTCTAGAAAGCATATTGCAAAATATTTAATAAAACTATTACATAATTATAATCTTAAAGCTCATCATCACCGTCTATTTGATTACCATCCTCAATCTCGTCAGTCATTTTATTACTACACTCTACACAGCCGCATAGACTTGTGCAAACTCTTTTTGAATGAGCAACTGGTCCATTGGACAAGCTGCCTGGGAATAGCTCTGTGCCCATCAGAAAAGCATTGCCCAGAAATCTCATCATCGTCTTTACTCCAGACATGGTTTGTGGCATCCGGGGGCACCATTAATGGTTGAATTGCCCACTGCTGTATTGCTGCTTAGTAATTGACCCTCATTAAATGCTGACGGAGAGAACCCTCTTGGTAGAAAAGTTTTTTTATAAGATGCCCTTGATGAGAACAACGATATACAGCCCCCCCCCATATGGGGGGCTGTATATCATTGATGAGAACAACCTGTCTCTGGCATCGGCTTCACTTGTAGAATCAGACTTGCCATAAAGATGCAGTGTTGAGCGTGTTAGTGCGTTGAACAACTTTTTATCTATTAGAATGTAGTAGTTGATTATATTGAATTAAGTCATCCATGACAGCTAGCTTTGGAAATCAGTATAATTAGTAAATTAAAGTTTTCGATCATTACCGTACTACCAACCAACCGGTACTACCAACGCCGAGGGTCGCTCGGCGAGACCGGAAACTGACTACAAACCTAATCGATATCGGGGTAATTTAATACCCCCGTACTACAACTTAACGTAAATGTTGGTCTACAGCTCTGATTAGCTGATTCGACTGCTTGCACACGGCGTAAGAAAAAAATTATTTGTGTATTACTACTCACTATTTAATTTTTTTAATAGCCAATTACTTTTAGCTTATTAACTAAAATAACAGTAGAAAACTAGATTAATAATGACTAACTTAGAAATATGTTAGAAACATCAAGCTACCATAAACCCCATTTTCTGCCACCTGTTGACACGATAATGCCCTATGGCCACCAGACTAAACCTTTTAGCGTCTCTGTCATAGAGTTATCTCCCCATAGAGTGATAACTGTTGGCTGTACATAACTAACTCATCTACTATTCTATTAACTCTATTATTATACTGAATGTCCTTGACCTTGTTCTTACATATTGTTGTAACCTTGACCTGATTAAATAAAAAAGGGGACTTCCTGTCTGAACATCAACATGGTGGCAGTGTGTCCTTCTTTGCCTTCAGAACTATCTATTTAATCCTACTCTTAGCTGATTGCTAATAGCCATCCATTGCCTATTCTTAGCTGACAATCATGTCTAAGCTTGAGGCACCACAAGGATTTGACTTTTCATCACCAGCATCGTTTCCAGAATGGTTGAAGCGATTTAAACTGTATAGGGTAGCTACTGGCTTGTTGGATAAGGACGGTGGTGTACAGATAGCAACCCTCCTCTACACGATGGGTGGGGATGCTGAACAGTTGTATGAAACATTTACATTTGCTGATGATAACGAGAAGAAGGATTTTGATATAGTTTCTAAGAAGCTTCTGGATTACTTCAACCCAAAGCGGAACGTAATTCATCTTAGAAGTATATTTCATACAAGAGCTCAGAGAGCAGACGAGAGTATTGAGAGCTTTATTAGGGATTTATACAAACTCAGTGAGCATTGCGAGTTTGCAGCAGAAAGAGACAATACTATCAGAGACAGATTAGTCGTTGGACTGCTAGATAAAGAACTGTCTGCAAAGCTACAGCTGGAGGAAAACTTAGACCTTAGCAAGACTATCTATATGTCTCGACACCATGAGCTAGTCAAAAATGAGGTTGCCAAACAAGTAGAGATTGATTCAATTAGCAGATCATCTGCTAGCTGTGGCACCAGCCAGAAGAATAGCGACAGGCAGGCAGTAACAAAATCGTACGCCAACTACCAAGAAACCATTAATTGTAATAACTGTGGCCTTAAACACAAGAGAAGACAATGCCCAGCATTCGGTAAACAATGTCACCATTGCCAGAAGCCAAACCATTTTGCCAAGAAGTGCAGGAGTAGAACCAGATTAACTCCGGCTGCTGCAGAAATTGTCGATCAAAATATGCCAGAAGGAGAGACCTACTACTTAGATGCAGTGACACAAATACAGGACAACAGCGAGCCATGGTTTGTGAGTATCCCTATAAGCAACACAAACATTAAGTTCAAGGTTGACACAGGTGCCGATGTCACCATATTATCCAAAAACACTTATGACTTACTTATTGATAAACCTGTTCTATCTAAAGCCAATATTGAATTAAAGTCTGTTAACTCTGATGTAACTGTTTTTGGCTATTTCATATTGAACACTAAGTACAATGGTCATGAGTACTCACTCAAATGTTATGTAGCTGATTGTAGATCTAACCTTTTGTCTAGGAATGCAGTTAAGCATATGGCGGTCATCAGCTCTGTGGTTGGTGCTGTCGGGTGTGGCACGGCTTTCGCGGTCCGGCCTGGTGCTGTGTTGGGTAAGATTAAAGGGAAGCCTGTAACCATCAACCTCAAAAGTAACATAAAACCTACTTGCATCAATGCTCCGCGTCGCATCCCCTTCCCAATGTTAGACAAAGTTGACAAAGAGCTAAACAGAATGCTCAGTCAAAACATTATTAAACCGGTAACACAACCCACTGAGTGGTGCTCCCCCATAGTTCCTGTCCAAAAAAAGTCTGGCGATGTACGACTCTGCGTAGACCTTAGGGCTGTCAATCGCGCAGTAGTTAGAGAAAATTATCCAATACCATCCTTCGAAGAACTGGCAGCCAAGTTTAGCAATGCAACAGTATTTTCAACACTCGACGCCCGCAGCGGCTACCACCAAATAGCTCTCGATGAGGAATCAAGCCTGCTGACCACATTCATCACACACAGAGGCAGGTTTAGTTTCACACGCCTACCATTTGGGATATCCAGCGCCAGCGAGTTGTTTCAGAGGACCATGGAAGGAATTCTATCAGGATGTGAAGGAGTCGTTGTCTATCAAGATGACATACTTATTTTTGGTCGCGATATGCAAGAACATGATCGGAGGTTAGAGGTAGTCTTGAAGCGAGTTGCAGAACATGGACTGGAACTAAACAGCGACAAGTGCTCATACAGGCAATCTAAAGTCAAATTTCTGGGCCATATGTTCGATGCTAGTGGCATCAAACCAGACCCATCCAAGCTGACAGCAATTGAGGCCATTGGTCATCCCAAAGATGTTCATACTCTTCGACGTTTTCTTGGCATGGTAAACTACATGCAACGATACATCCCGAACCTCTCACAACTCGCCAGCCCACTAAACAACCTGCTAAAGAACGACAGTGTCTGGACCTGGGGACAACCACAAGAGGAGGCGATGAAGGCCATAATAGAACGTCTTAAAGGTTCTCCCGGCCTTAGATACTACGATAAAAAACTCTCAGTTTCTTTGTATGCAGATGCATCTGCTGATGGTTTAGGGGCAATGATCTGTCAAGAAGGTCGTTGTGTGTCATTTGCATCCCGCACTACTAATGAGACCGAAAAAAACTATTCCAACATAGAGCGTGAGCTCCTTGCGCTTGTTTGGGCTTGCGAAAAATTTGACCAATACTTGCGCGGCTTGGAGAAATTCGATCTAGTCACTGACCATTCCCCATTAGTCCCCATGATTAACGGAAAAGACCTGAACACAGTCCCACCCCGTTGTCAGCGTTTACTGATGCGTCTCATGCGATATAATCCGGTGGCAAGATATCTTCCAGGGCCACAGATGGTCGTTCCTGATACTCTTTCTCGATCACCAGACCTTAGTGATGTGCCAGACGTAAAACTGACTGAAGAAATAGAGGAGCATCTCACCTCAGTAAGAACAAATCTCCCCATATCTGACACTAGAATAAACAGCATCATCAGAGCTACACAAAAGGACAGCATCTTGGTAGAAGCGCTTCATTATACTCTAGATGGGTGGCCCAAATACAGCAAAGATGTTGTCCCAGCACTACACCCTCTATTTCATGTACGCTCCAACCTATCCGTTGCAGAAAACATGCTTCTCTTTGAGAATAAAATAGTAATCCCAGAGTCGCTGAGGGAAGACATACTTGCCGCAATACATGAAGGTCATTGGGGGTTGGAAAAATGCAAATCTAGGGCAGCACAGGCGGTTTGGTGGCCAAGCATAAACAGCGATATTCAGTCCCACATAGCAGCATGTGAATTCTGCAACAAGCATAAGCCCGCCAATCAAAAAGAGCCCATGATTTTACAGAGCGTTCCTGAAAGTAAATGGCATACCATTGCGACAGACTTACTGGACTACAAGGGTTCAAAATACTTAGTAGTTGTAGACTTATACAGTCGTTACATTGAGATTATTCGCACTCAAAACACCACATCATATATCATAATCCAGAAACTCAAGTCCGTCTTTGCTCGCTGGGGAATCCCTATCAAACTAGTTAGTGACAATGGTCCTCCCTATAATAGTTATGGATTTGCCAAGTTCATGACTGACCTTGGTATAGACCATGTGACTAGCAGCCCGTATTACCCCCAGTCTAATGGGGCTGCTGAGAGAGCCGTTCAAACAGCCAAGAAGATTTTGTCACAAGATGATCCAGCAGCTGCCTTGATGACATATAGATGCTCAAAGACCGTTACTGGATACAGCCCTAACGAGGTAATGTTAGGTGCCGATGTTAGAACATCACTGCCCAGGCGTTTGACTAAACCTAACGTGGATACTGAAAGAATCCTGGGGAATAACTTACAGGCCAAGATGTCCGCCAAGAGGCATTACGATCAATCGGCTCTCAATCAACCTCTCAATCAGTTGACATCTGGTTCTCCTGTTCGAGTACGAACCAATGGAGAGTGGAGTGACCAGATCTATGATGTAATGGGCACGGCCGGAACACCCAGGTCATACATAGTTCAGAACCAA
Source organism: Watersipora subatra (assembly GCF_963576615.1). Taxonomy (NCBI): domain Eukaryota; kingdom Metazoa; phylum Bryozoa; class Gymnolaemata; order Cheilostomatida; family Watersiporidae; genus Watersipora; species Watersipora subatra. The sequence goes on from NC_088711.1 coordinate 28,325,985, forward strand.
CAAACTGGGCGCAGGTTTAGGCGGAACAGGCGCCAACTTTTGCCGTCACAAACAGCTCAATCCAGCGACTCATCACCATCAGACCTCACTGCACAATGCTCACCGCAACCACCAACGCCTAGTCAGCTAGCCAATCCACCATTACCCATAATTGACAACCCTAGCCTTACTGATAGCGGTCACAAACCTCAACCTGTTAATCATCAAGTCTTGCCTAGGCGTACCACCAGGTCCGGTCGTGCGGTTAATCCTCCTCGCCGGTACTCGCCATAGTCGGTGACCGTCATGTGCTTACTGATGTGTAACATAATTTTTCTAAACTGATTAATATCGTTATCTGTTGTTTTTTTTGTTGTTAACATAGATTTTTTGGAGTTTACATGCTCTTTTAACACAGGTTATGTTATTGTGTTGTAGTTGCTTTGATGGGGAGGATGTTGGCTGTACATAACTAACTCATCTACTATTCTATTAACTCTATTATTATACTGAATGTCCTTGACCTTGTTCTTACATATTGTTGTAACCTTGACCTGATTAAATAAAAAAGGGGACTTCCTGTCTGAACATCAACAATAACTACACGAGGGTTTTCGGTGCCAACAAGGAGCGTTTAGGCCACGCCCCTTTTTTTGTGCTAGTCAGTCGTAGTAATTGACTAGATCAATAACAACAGCCATAGAGGTGGAACGAGACACGAGACGTCTCGAGTATCGACCTGTCTCGTCTCGTATCGGTCTCGTCTCGACTTAACTATTGCCAAACTCGAGACAGGAAATAGAACTAAAGCGCCTGCGCACGGTTGTTAAAACATGGCTTCTTGCGGTAGCAACAACTCCATATATTGTAATGGATTGCGGGCAGCTGCCTTTAAAGTTATACCCGGTCCGTTACTACCTGTTGCTACTGATTATGTTGGCCACTGAGTCTAATCATGTAGTCCGGACAACGGCCCTGTTATTTTTTAGTTCGGTTCTGTGTCCTTAAAACCGATACCGGGTCGTATCTAATTACTCTTCGGATAAGACTTTTGCGGGAAAATGTCTGTATTTTATCGTATCGTGTCTAAACACCAACTGCCCTTCATAAATTTCGGGCCTCTTTTACGTATATACTACCAATCGCGGGTAAAACTTGCCCGGACACGGAGAAACGAACGAAAGGCCGTGTCGACCATAATCCGTGTTCGATTAACTATGACGTTTTGTTAGCTCAATATAAGAATATACATGTGCATGTATACAGTAATTAATATAATTTCATGAGTACAATTTAAATATAATTCACATACTACAGCTAATACACAAACAAAACTTAACATTAATGAAACGATAATAATGAAAGTGTTATCGTGTGTTCTTTTAGTCGCGGTATTTCTTTGTAGAGCGACGGCTATCGGTTTCATTACACATTACATTAAAAAGTAAGAACTATTCAATAGATGGTAAAAATATACATGTACAAAGCAATACATTTATAATAATTATGATCAATCAAGCTCAAAATTCTTAGAATATATAACTTCGGTATTTTAGAGCTGTTTGTGTCACTTTTGTTGACAAAAACTACATGCATATCACTATTAAAATGTTGTATTTAAATCGTTTATACCAGGTGAAAATTCAATTTAAAAAGAGTTTTATTAATTTTATATATACCAAGTAGCTAGTACTTGTGTAGTGAAATCATCACCAAATGCTCATTATTTTACTGTCTCGTGTCTCGAGTCTCGAATTTTTACAAGACAGTGTCTCGAGTCTCGTCTCGAGCTTAAAAAACCTGTCTCGTTCCACCTCTAAACAGCCATGAGAAGGGTTAAACAAGGATTGTTGTATCTTATTAGGATCTGAATTAGCTTTATGGTTTACACATGTTTATTGTTCCCTTCATGGACGAACACTGATCACACTAAATCTCGTGATTAATGAGAACCAAACATTGAACAGATAGGGAAGATAACTCTAATATACAACAACTCTTCCCCATCTCAATAAAAATCTAGATACAGCTGATTACTTGATTGTCGAATTCGCAAAGAAAACATAATACTCTATAATAATGAATATCGGGGTAATAGTAATATTAAACTTCTTCAATCAGTCTCTTAGGTGGCTGCCGCTCTCGGTTAGATTGTCGGATAGCTGTAGGCGTAGGTAGGGATATGCGAGGAGTGGTAGGAGAAATCGCGGATGCCGCGCCACCAACACCAGGCAGCGCCCCTCCAGGCGGGCCGGGCGCAGCCGGACATCCCACAGACTCGCCTCGATCCGACACACTTTCCGGATCTACAACAAGCGGCGGATTTGGGTCAATCACATTCAAAGGTGCCTGGAACTCTTCAAACTGAGTATCAACCAGCCTTGGTTTAAGCTGGTCAAAGTGTCTTTTCCATATTTTATTATTGACCTCTATACTATATAGTAATTGCCCTTCTCTTGACCTAACCCTGCCTTCTAGCCACTTTGTACTACCTACATAGCTACGTGCCCAGACTAATTCCCCGGTTTGAAATCTGATAGGTTTTCTACCTCCACCCCTTGTAACGTAATGATCTTCAAAGGTTGGTCTAATCATATTTAACTTGGTAGTGAGCTCCCTTCCCATGAATCGTAGAGCGGGCGACTCCCCGGTGCCTATGTGCGGACAATTTCTATAAGCTAGTAAGAATCTATCTAAACACAATTGTATACTATCAGTTGGATTCTCTTCCATACACAATTGTAAGCCCTGTTTGATTGTTTTTACGAAACGCTCTGCCTGCCCATTCGTAGCTGGATGATAAGGAGCAGATCTAGTATGCTTGACCCCATTCGATTGTAAAAACTGTTGAAACTCATAAGACACAAACTGCGGCCCATTATCGGATACCAACTCTTGGATCAAACCGTATCTCGACATATAGTTAGCAAGCATTCCGATCGTACTAGTAGACGTAGTGCTAGTGGTTAAATATACTTCTGGCCATTTAGAGTACGCGTCTACTATTATCAGCAGCATTGTTCCTTTGATTGGTCCCGCATAGTCAATGTGAACTCTTTGCATAGCTTTTTTAGCTGGTAACCACGGGTGAACTTCAACTTTTGGCGGATCTCCCCCCAGTGACTGACAAAGTGGGCATGCTTTGCAACATAACTCTATGTCTCGATCAAAACCAGGCCACCATATAAACGAGCGTCCTAAAGCCTTCATTTTACTCATGCCTAAATGACCCTGATGGAGCTCCTCTAATAGCTTAGCCCTGAGCTTCTCTGGAACTATTACTCGTAACCCCCACATTAACACTCCTCCTACTAGAGACATTTCGCTTTTCTTAGCTATGAAAGGTTTCATTGATTCAGATGATGCTTTTTCTAAACCACCCTCCCGTAACCTACCTACTACTTCTGACAATACCACATCTGTACGAGTGGCTACTGCAACTTGTTCAGAATTAACCGGTAAACTTGCTGCTCGGAATACATAAGCTACTTCCTCCTTTTCAGACTGATCATTATCACCTTTCTCAGCTGGATATCTAGACAGAAAATCTGCTGGATTTTGTTCACTTCGACAACACTCAATCTGATAGTTAAATCCAGATAATTTTAAGGCCCATCGTTGTAATCTCTCTGCTGCCATGACTGGTATGCCAGCTTTGGATCCAAATATTATGCTTAATGGCTGGTTGTCAGTGACTAGTGTAAATGTACGCCCAAAGATAAAATAATAAAAGCGCTCAACTCCAAAAACTATGGCCAAAGCTTCCCTTTCTAGCTGAGGGTAGTTTCGCTCAGCTTTCGACAAAACTCTACTAGCAAACTGAATCGGCTGACACTGACCATCAGCTGACCTATGGGACAAAACCGCGGCTACTCCATCTCTAGAGGCATCACAAGTAAGTACAACCGGTTTGTTTGGATCAAAATGAATCAGAAACTCACTAGTAATCAACAACTTCTTAGACGTTTCAAATGCTTTCTGCGCTTCTAAACCCCAGACTGGCGAATCAACAGGGACCTTCAATAACTCTGTTAGCGGTTTCACCACTTCTGAAAATCTCGGAATGAATTTTCTATAGAAACCCAGCATGCCTAGATACGACCTCAACTTTTTGTCATCCTTAGGTACACTGGTATCAACGATACTTTCTACCTTACTAGGGACAGGCTTTACACCTTTCTCATCAATTATATGACCTAGGTATTGCACCGAAAGCTGCATGAACTTACACTTACGCTTGTTCAGTCTCAACCCAAACTGTTCTAGTCTATCCATTACGGCATCAAGGTTTATATTATGCTCAAGCTTAGAAGTACCGGAAACTAAAATGTCATCATAGTAGACTTGAACCCCTGGTAATCCATTTAAAACTTGCTCCATCGCATGCTGCCAGATAGCAGGAGCCGTCTTGATACCGAAGGCCAAACGTTTAAATCTAAACAAACCTTTGCATGTAGCTATAGTTAACAAGTCCCTGTACTGCTCATCTACTACCATCTGGTTGTAGGCAGCTGATAAATCTAGTGTTGTAAACAGCTTACTACCCGACAGTTTGGACAGAATGTCATCCATGTGTATCTGGGGAGGGGACAACTCTTGTAAACATGAGTTAATAATGGGTTTAAAATTACCGCATAGCCTAAGACTACCATTTTCTTTCACTACTGGTACTACCCCTGACGCCCACTCACTAAATTCTACAGGCTCGACTATTCCTTCTTTTACTAGCCGGTCTAACTCGACTTCAACCGATTCTTTTAGTGCAAGTGGTATCCTATATGCTTATATGCTTATACGCCCCAGAAGAACACATCTAGCACCAGTGACCACATACAACCACAGATTCCCCGACCATCCGGCATAGCGCACCTCTGCCCACAGCCTTCCTTTGCAGGCTACCGATTCACCTGTAAAACTATAAAAGTTCTTATTAGATGGTTGTAAAACTAAATGTTTAAATTTAGTGTCATACACATAATCAGGGATTAGAGTGGTAGAGCATCCGGTATCAACTTCCATGTTTAGCTCTACTTGATTTATTTCACAGGTAACAGTTATTGGATGGCCATGTTTAGGTAAACTTTCAGTTGCGTGTACTACCTCCGAAGTAAGATATACAGGATTCTCTCCATCTTCATCATCTCCGGATTTTCTGCTTCGATGGTTGGACGGGCCAGTACTGTCTACGGTTTTTACACTGCTGCCGTTCTCCTGGTTAGGTTTCTTCTTCTGGTCATTCTGGCGGCATACGGGTTTTATATGACCTTTCTTATGGCATTGATGACATTCCGCGTCCTTAAAAGGGCAGTTATTGGCCAGATGGGTCCTTCGGCCACATCGGTAGCAGGACTTGTTACCTTGTGGTGAAAAGTTTCGTTGGACTACCTGCGCAACGACCTCTTTATTGGCACCCAGTTCGCGATGCTTTTCATTAGACCGAGTTTGGCTGGCCTGATTGAATATCATCATTTGTTCACGTGCCGCTTCGTGAGCTCTAGCATCAGCTTTGGCTTGATCAAATGTCAGCGCTGCATTTCGAAACAATTTCTCTCGCAACCGTTCATCATAACATCCATAGACCAGCTGATCTCTAAGATGTTCATTGCGTGTATTGTCAGCAAAACCGCAATCTTGAATTAGTCCAGTGATTCGTACTAGATATGCATCAACAGACTCTTCCATTTCCTGTTTGGCTGATCGAAATTTGAAACGTTCTATAAGCACATTTGCTCGTGGTTGAAAGTGATTATCAAATCTCACTAAGATTTGATTAAGTGTTTCTCCGTGGTCCTCCGCCAAATCAAATGTATTATATATGCGAAGCAATTCAGGACCTCCCAGTGTCAGAAGGATTGCTTGCTTTCTAGCTTCAGCATCATCAGGAATACCTGATGCAATGAGGTACAGCTTCAGTTGCTGTTTGAAAGTTCTCCAGTTTTCCAGAGTGGGAGGTTTTCCCATTACACACAGTAGTGTAGGAGCTTTAATTCCCATCTCTGCCATTGTGCTATTACTGCTAATCCCATCCAATCGTCGCCAATTTGTTGTATCTTATTAGGATCTGAATTAGCTTTATGGTTTACACATGTTTATTGTTCCCTTCATGGACGAACACTGATCACACTAAATCTCGTGATTAATGAGAACCAAACATTGAACAGATAGGGAAGATAACTCTAATATACAACAAGGATCATGAATTTCCAGTTAAGATAGTAATTAATGCTCATATTAAAAAAATGATGATTATAGTTTATTACTCTAATATATGCTTATTTTTTACAGCAATTCAATACCTACCAGGGATCGCTAAACATATTATGGAAATGTTAAATTTCCATAAACATAAATATTTCCAGAATATTAGGAAAATAGATACGGAAATTTTATTTTAGAAATATGGAAATGGTATGGAAATGGAAATAATATGGAAATGAATTATGGAAATGCTATAGAAATGGAAATAATATGGAAAGGAAGTAGGGAAATGTCATGGAAATGGAAATAATATGGAAATGAAGTAGGGAAATGTTATGGAAATGAATGATGGAAATGGAATTAATATGAAAATAAATTATGGAAATTTTATGGAAATGGAAGTAATATGGAAATGAATTATGGAAATGGAAATTGTGACATACACGTAATCCCTGATACCTACTTGACTTGCAAAGGCACTGAATAGATAGTCCGAAAGTGTTAAGTGTTGTATATGCGTGTGTCTGCCTCGTGCCCGCTCGTATTGCAGGAACTTAGGTTACGTATGCCAGTCCGGTATTGAGAGGTCGCACCGCAAGTACGTGGCCTAGAGGAGTCAACCATGTGGATGACTACGGAAGCTATATAATCATGTGACGATTTGCAGACGGGGCTTTTCCCTAGTAGATTTATTGGTGAGTGTACTTATTTAACATAGCGCAGTCGGCAGGATCGCCGATGCGTGGTTGTTAAATTGTTAAAGGTGATTTGGTTCTATACCTCGTGGTAAGTGTTTCGTGTGTGGTTTCCGTGTTTACAGTGTTGTGGTGCTCAGTGAAATTTAGTGTTTACAGTGTTGTGGTGCTTAGTGAAATATAGTGTTTACGGTGCAGTGGTGCTCAGTTGGTGGTGATAAACTTGGTGATGCTTTTAACACTTGTGTAGTGTTCGTGTTGTGCTACGCGTCAATTATGACGTCTAATTTTAATGAGTTTCCTTCATTAAAATTGGATAGTGGTGACGTTAACGGTTCATGGAAAAGATGGTTTGATAGTTTTAAAATCGTCGGAGAAATGGTTAGCATGAGATTGGGCAAGGATGAAGACGGCAACCATAAATTTGGTGGCCGTACGAGACTTCTTGCGTTATTACACGCAATAGGTAGTGATGGTAGAGATGCTTTAAGCTCTGTTGGTTTTCATATGTTTGGTGAAAACTCTACTTACGATGAGGCAATGGCTCATTTAGTTACTATTTATGGTACTGATAAAACGGTTTACGTTACAACGATGACATTCGTTACTGTTTCACAAACGGCTTTTGAAAAGGAAAGTGATTATTTACTACGAGTTGAAAAACTCAGTAGAAGCGTTAATTTTGGTGGTAATGAGGATGTAAGGAAAGAATTTGCTTTTGCAATAGCTATTAATGGCTTGCGAAAAGGTTCTTTACGTAGGCAATTAATGCAACAAACGGAGTTGAATTGGAAAATTCTAACGGATACTTTGAGGGCCAGAAAACTCGCACGAGAATCTGACGCCATATTGGAAGGTGCTAGATGTAAAACTAGTGAACTTAGTGTTCCGGAAATTTCGACAAAAGCTCCTAGAAATAAATCTAAAGTAAAAGGAGCCAGTTGTTATTCAAGTTCTGATTCAAGTGCTTGCGAAAATGGTGAAATTCACATAATTTCACTAAGGCAACGTAAAAGTTATTATGATGAAAGGTCTAAGAATAAATACTCTAAAAAATGGAGTAGAAATTCCGGTTATGAACCTCCTAGATATGATCGTAGGATCAGGTATAAAGACTTTAGCAGGTCTTCAAGAGATTCTAGCGTTGATAGGTATAACCGCAATTGGCGTGTTAAGTCTAAGAATGGACAGTCACTTAAGAGTGACGATGAATGTTACAACTGTGGTAGTGGAGATCATAGGCTACGTAGTTGCCCTGCAGCTAGATGTTTTGTATGCAATAGAAAAGGTCATACTAGTATTGACTGTAAGAAAGATGGCGCCGAGAATACTCGAAAAAGTGAATATAGATACCGCTACAACAGAAGTAGTAGCAGGGAGTGATCGGAGTAGGGGCAAAAGCCCTGATATAAGGGATAGCCATAGTAAACGTTCTTACTTCCCAAGTAGAAGTGTAAGGTTTTCATCTGCAAGTCCTAAATGACTAGATAATAAAATAGTTAGGACCTTGAAGGTAAATGGTAGTGAAGTTGATTTCACATTTGATACAGGTGCTGATGTTTCTACTTTGACTGTTAAGACATCAAGTAAACTCCGTTTGAATTTGAAAGAGCCAGATCGACACCTTAGTGGTGCTGATGGTTCAAGTCTAAAAGTTCTTGGATTCAGTAGAGTAAATATAGAGAGCTCATATCATACTACTGATGTTCCTGTATATGTGTTGGAAGGTTCTAGATGCAACCTTTTAGGAATGACAGAACTTGAAAATCTTAATTTACTCGCTGTCATTAATGGTATGTGTACGGATAATTTCGATCTTATTCAGAAATTTCCTAAAGTGTTTGAAGGCTTGGGTACTATGCCTGATATGTTTTCCATCACCTTGAGAGGTGAGGCGGAACCCGTCAGGTTGTATTCCCTAAGATCAATTGCAGCTGGGTTAAGATCTCAGGCTAAGAAAGAGCTTGATAAAATGCTCACTGATAAGATTATAGAAAAAGTAGAAATACCTACGGATTGGTGTTCGAGTCTAACAATAGCTCCGAAATCTGGCGGTAAAATCAGAATGTGTGTGGATTTAACCAATTTAAATAAAGGAGTTAAAAGGGAAATTTACCCTTTACCTAAGATCTCAGATATGTTATGCAAACTGTCTAAAGGCACAATGTTTTCTAAACTTGATGCCAACTCTGGTTTTTGGCAGGTGAAATTAGACCCTAAAAGTAAATTATTGACCACGTTTGTAACACCGTGGGGATGGTTTTGCTTTAGGCGAATACCCTTTGGAATTTCCTCAGCTCCAAAATACTTTCAACGAGCAATGGAAAAAATATTGGATGGTTCGAAAGGCGCTATCTGTTTAATGGATGACATATTAGTGTATGGTTCTGACCCATCACAACATTGGGCGAGACTTCGCAAAGTTTTGGCAAGAATAGAATGTTCTGGGATGACCTTGAGAAAGGAAAAATGTGAATTTGGTTTAACGGAAGTAAAATTTCTTGGACATGTAGTTAGTGGCAGTACCATCAAGCCAGATCCTGGTAAGATAGAAGCTATAGTTAACATGTTACCTCCTTTAAACAAAACCGAAGCGAGGCGTTTCACCGGTATGGTTAATTACCTAATGCAGTTAAGCAGAAAACTAGCTGAAATTTGTACTCCTATTTATAAAGTTTCAGGCTCTAAGTCTGAATGGTATTGGGGGCCTGATCAACACCAGGCTTTTGAAGACGTTAAAAAAGAAATGTCTAAAAAACCAGTTTTATGTACGTTTGATCTAAGAGCTAAACATCGGGTATCGGCGGATGCCAGTAAAAATGCTCTTGGAGCCGTTTTATTGCAACTAGCTGACGAAAATGAATGGCAACCAGTTGAGTATGCATCACGGAAAATTTCAGAAACGGAAACTCGGCATGCTATGGTTGAAAAAGAAGCCTTAGCAATAACATGGGCTTGTGAAAAGTTTGACTACTACTTAGTAGGATGGAAATTTGAAATAGAGTCAGATCACAAACCTTTGATCTCGATTCTAGGTGAAAAAGATCTTTCCTGCTTGCCAGCGAGAGTACAACGTTTTAAGTTAAGGTCAATGCGGTATGATTACAATATTTTTCATACAGCAGGTAAGGATATGTATTTAGCTGATTCTTTGAGTCGTCCTAACAGCGATACATGTGGTGAGACTAAGTCTAAGAGTGACTCGATAGAAGCTTATGTGCACAACATAGTCTCTTCTAGCACACATACAGATGTGAGGGAGGAGGCCGTGGTCAGCGCTATGGCTAATGACGAGTGTGGTAGTCTGTGTATGGAATATTTGATAAACAGATGGCCAGATAAACATGGCTGTTTACAAGGTGAAATGTCTAAGTTATACACAGCTAAAAATAGCTTGTGTGTATACGGAGGCATGTTGTTGTATAATTCTAGGATATATATACCTCAGTCTTTAAGACCTCAATACCTACATAGAATTATGCCATGAAGGACACCAAGGCGTCACTAAATGTCGTAGGAGAGCCCAACGCCACTTTTGGTGGCCAGGTTGTTCTGGTGATATTGAAGATTTCATAAGTAGATGTAATGTTTGTATTGTGCATTCGCAAATAAAACATCAGCCTATGCATGAGTCAATGTTACCTTCCCGACCATAAGAGGTTATCAGTTCAGATCTGTTTGTTCTAGAGAACAGTGTGTTCATAGTGGCAGTTGACTATTACTCCAAGTGGATAGAGGCATTACCCGTTGCTTCACAAGCACCTGGAGCAATAATTACTGTTATGAGAGAATTATTTTCTCGGTTTGGCATACCTAACATAGTTAGGTCAGATAATGGAAGGTGCTTTGATAGCAAGGAATTTAGGAAGTTTGCTGAGGATCAAGGGTTTAGTTTAATTACTAGCAGTCCTAGATACCCTTGTTCTAATGGTATGGCAGAAAGCGCTGTAAAAATTGTTAAGTCTTTATGGAAAAGATCTTATGACAAATATGCAGCGTTAATGGCTTATCGTACTACCCCATTACCATCGGGGTTCACACCTAGTGAACTTATGTTTGGTAGGGCGGTAAGGTGTAAATTAGGCATGCCATATGAGAGTGACATCGATTATGGTCAGTTTGAGGAATTGGAGAATTCTCGTATGAAGAATTTGAAACGTAAGTGGGATAAGAAATATAGAGTTTCCTTGTTAAGTAAATTGAGCCCAGGTCAGACAGTCTTTGTTAGGGCACCTACAGACCCAAGGGCAAAATGTGTTGTACTGAGAGAGGATAACTCTCCAGATAGTTATTGGGTGCGGGTCGGACAAAGCGAGATCCGTAGAAATAGGAAACACCTCTTTGTACTTCACCCTGAAAGATAGAGTATAGAGAGTGATGATATGGAAGACCTACCAACTTTAGTTAAAGAGTCGGTAGGACAAGGCGGGAATGTGACACCTCCCCCAGAAATAAGAGAGGATGACACTACAGCTGGCTCGACCAGTCAGAATGTTGGTGATTATGTTGTGGTAACGAGGAGTGGTAGACGAGTAAGATGCAGCCGTAACCCTGACTATGTTTACTAACACTCACATCTGTTTATTACTATGGTTTCAAATATTTGTGACTGCCAGTGGTAGTGAATGGGACATAGGCCAGTTCACATCAACTCTCACATTAGTGAGAGTATGGAGGCTTTGCTTAATGCACTGCCTAAAAGAGCTGAGCTCCAGCGAGGCTAATTTACAGGTTGCAGTGGTGACACTACAGGTGATGGGGAGTAGGGAGATCCGAGCATAGACACAGATGCTTGTGGAGGAGGCTAACTCCTGAACCGTGAGGACAGGTTTTTAGGTGATGATGAGTTTCTGTGAGGTCATCAATGAGGACCTGATGGACACCGAAAGCCTCGGTGAAGATTCCTGAACCAGAATAACCGGTTAATGTGTAAGGAAGGGTTCCAATACATCACAAAGGAACATTCGCAAACAAAAGGTATGTTCCTTTTATATGCAACGTATCTTCCCTGAATGTGTTCAGGTTTTGTGCTTGTTGGTTGTGTTTGGCGTGACGCCTGTTTAACCAACTTGAAAAGAAAGGGCATGTTGTATATGCGTGTGTCTGCCTCGTGCCCGCTCGTATTGCAGGAACTTAGGTTACGCATGCCAGTCCGGTATTGAGAGGTCACACCGCAAGTACGTGGGCCTATAGGAGTCAACCATGTGGATGACTACGGAAGCTATATAAGGATGTGACGATTTGCAGACGGGGCTTTTCCCTAGTGGATTTATTGGTGAGTGTACTTATTTAACATTAAGTAAGTGAGTTAATGCAATCAGTTACTCATAGATAAAATAGATAGTTATACTGGGGTTGTATTACATTAGTGTGATGGGAAGCTAATTGACTGCCATCAACTATGAGCTGTACTACCCGAGTTGCCCGAGTGATAAAAAAGTCTTTGAGCTGAAAATTTATTTTTATATAACATTTACCATCCTAACTTTTAAACTTCATATCATGAGAAAATATTTTTAAGCAGTCCAAATGAATTAAGAGGAAAAAAACAACTGTAAAGGTTTTCAAGCTTTTTCAAACAACTACAATTTTTAAATTTCATATCATAAAAGAAGTGTTTTGTTGAAATAAACTAGGAAAAAAAATAAAACTGTAAATGTGTTTAAATGTAAAATAATTAACAAGTAATGGCTAAATATACTCTGTTTAGCTATGATTACAATGAAAAACTATATAATAAATAAGGTAATAAAAAAGTCTATTTTTTTTATAATTATAATTTAGTATAATTAAGTAGAATTTATTTTTATTTTACTTATAACAACAATTGCCACTTTAACTTTCAAACTACATATTATGAGAAGTGTTTTGTGTAATTGAAATAAATAAAAAGAAGAGAGAAAATAAAAACAACTGTAAATGTTTTCAAGCTTTTTCAAACAACTACAACTTTTAAATTTCATATCACAAAAGAAGTTTTTTGTTGAAATGAATTAGGAAGAAAACTCCAAATGTGTTTAAATGTAAATGTGAAATAATTAGCAAGTAATAGCTAACTATAATCTGTTTAGCTATGATTACAATAAAAAATTATTTAATAAATAAGGTAATAAAAAAATTTATTTTATTTTTAAATAATTATAATTTAGTATAATTAAGTATAATTTATTTTTATCTAACATATAACAACATTTGCCACTCTAACTTTCAAACTTTTTGCTTGCTTACATCAAGCAAAGATGTCCACTAACTAGTGGACATCTTAGCTTCAAGCTAGTCTATGTTCTTGATTGATATGTATTGAAATCTAATATTACATGCAAGGGCTGTTTGTGGACTGTGGCGTCATCGAATCACTCTATCACCATACAATGTCAATACTTTCAGTTGATGGCAGTCGATTAGCTTCCCATCACACCAATGTAATACAACCCCAGTATGACTATCAATCTTATCTATGAGTAACCAATGATATACAGCCCCCCCCATGTGTGGGGGCTGTATATCATTGGAGTAACTGATTGCATTAACTCACTTACTTAACACTATCTATTCAGTGCCTTTGCAAGGCATGTAGGTATTGAATTGCTTTAAATAAAAAGCATATATTAGAGTAATAAGCTATAATCATCATTTCTTTAGTATGAGCAATAATTACTATCTTAATTGTGGAAATTCATGATCATTCTCATGGCTGATGTTATTGTTCTGTCAATCACTACGACTGACTAGCACAAAAAAGAGGCGTGGCCTAAACGCTCCTTGTTGGCACCGGAAACGCTCGTGTTGTTGAAGGCGCAGTTATCACTCTAGGGGGAGATAACTCTATGGTCTCTGTAACCGTAAGATTGAGACATGCCCACTTAATAGTGCTGTCGTTTGTTTACGTTTTGCTCTCCCAACCAAAACAGCGAGTTACGTGTAGTAATTAGCGAGTGTAATTGGCAGTTGTAGCAGATTTTTGAATCTAAGGCTAAACTAAAGTCAATAACGGCCGGGCTGAGCTATTACGTAATAAACTTAGGCTTGGTAGCAAGTCAAATATTACCCTGCTCGCTGTCAATTATAGTCAAACATCGGGGAATCGGAGAAGTCTGTAAGCCAAAGTTTATGAGATGAAGATACGTTTCGTATAAGGACCATGCTGATGTTAAAAACAGCATCTGTCCTGATACATTTTTGGTATATAAGTGGCGTACTTGGCAAAACTTACAAGCCAACATGGGCGTCCCTGGAGTCACGACCATTACCTCAATGGTTCGATGAGTCAAAAATTGGGATTTTTATACACTGGGGCCTTTTTTCAGTGCCTGCTCTACACGGAGAAGACTTCTGGAATAGATGGGATGAAGCTAAACCTGGAAGTTTTTATTATGAGTTCATGAAAAAGAACTATCCAGCCGATTGGACATACGCAGATTTTGCTAACCAATTTAACACTGAGTTGTTCAACGCTGATCAATGGGTGCAGCTATTTCAAGATGCTGGAGCCAAGTAAGTTTTTGTTCAGAGTTTTATTTGATTTTTATGCACGCTTTTTGCCGGTTTACATATAAAACGTGTTAGATCTTGTGTTTGTTCATTAACGTGCAAGTGTTGCTATACTCTCTGTAGACTGAAACCAATGATATACAGCCCCCACATCGGGGCTGTATATCATTGCTGAAACATAGATTTACTATGATTCAATAAAATTTGAACAGCATGCAATAAGGCAAAAAGTAAATGTAAGGCAAAGACGTTAATAAGCTCTCCAACTTCTTTGCATATACCCTAATATTTTATTTTATGTACTATTTTTAGATATATAGTTTTCGTAAGCAAGCATAAAGAAGGTTTTTCCAACTGGAACACCAACTACTCGTTTAATTTTAATTCGATGGCGGCTGGACCAAAAAAAGATCTTGTAGGTGGGTATTGATTTTTCATTTTATGATTTCTAACCACCTGGCCATAGAAAATGTAGATCCGCAAACATTTTTTTATGTATTAGGAGAAATTGCGTCTGCAGTAAGAAAAACTGATCTAAAGCTTGGACTCTATCACAATTGGCTTGATAGGCATAATCCTCTGTTTCTTATGGATGAAGCGAGTAACTACACAACCCGAGTATATATCAAGGTAAATGGTTTGCATATTATTTGACACATCACTCTACATTCATGCTATGGATTCAATTTCTGTGCAATTATCTGTTATCTACGTCTCGCGTATGAGTTTAGGCACATGACGAAGATGGGCGCAGTTTTAGCCGTGTCTCTCCGTTAACCGTAGAGCATAATAGAAAACAACCTTTTTACTTTACTAACACACAATGCTTCTTTTTTGCTTAGAGTGTAAGCCGTGGACACCAGCTAGACTTTGGTTTCTCAAGTCATTTGTAATTGTTGGTTGCCAACGATGTCTATAGTAACACTTTAGTGAGGCTGATGTGCTGGACCAAGTAAACCTCTTTTCAATTATATTTTCTAGTCCTAGTTGGTTAACAACATGTTTGCTGTTACAGCATTCACTGAAACTTTAGTCTTTGAATTTAGCTATGAAAATCATTATTTTGTTCCACTAGTACCCTAACAGTTCAGCGTTCTGTGAGAGATTGTCAGGTGCGCCAATAAAGCATTGAGAATAAGTATGTGCACAATAATTCTACACCATTGCAAGGTGAATAAAAGGCGCAGGTGGTAGCATGCTGCATAGTGAATCCGGTTGTTGTGGTTTCGAATCTTGTGTGAAGCAATTGTTTATCTTAACGTTTAATCCTGGCTGCTGACAGACAAACAGATTCAACTTTTATTTTAGTGAAATTATAGAAATTCATCTTTGTGAATTGATTTCAGTGGCATTAGCGGTGTGTGTTTTGCTAATAAACTTCAGACTATGACAGTCCAAAGTTCCTTTCTTTATCAGCTTATGGTCGTATGAAGTCGTATGCTCCATTTAAGCCTTTAACAGACGCTCATCTCCCTCTATACAAGTGATTGACATGGTTAGTTGACTCCTACATGTAGGTTCATCATATTGTAGAACAAGGCAATTCCTGAACTGCATGAACTGATAAACACATATAAACCAGACCTTCTCTGGTCAGATGGCACCCTGAGAGGCACTGAGGAGTATTATACCTGCAAGGAGTTTCTTGCCTGGCTCTACAATGAAAGGTTATTGATTATCAATAATTATGATGACAATAAAAGTGGCTCACTATGGATAAATACTAAATAGTAAGCCGAGCTGAGGGCCCCCTTGAGACTGGTAGCTGAATAGAGTATCTTTAGTAGGTTGGTGAGAGCGAACTACTGCTGGCAAACAAGATGTTTGTCATTTATGGTTATTTATTCACTTTTTGCTGACTAGTATCATTGCCACAAGCCACGAGTTGTCTAGCATGTCTTTATGACCTCAAACCTTATTATGTTGAACCCTATGACCTTGAATCCTATTATGTTGAACCCTATGACCTTGAATCCTATTATGTTGAACCCTGACCTTGAACCCCATTATGTTGAACCCTATGACCTTGAATCCTATTACCTTAAAAGTCAGCTCTGTATCTTCTCTCAATCTTTCATACAGTTCGCGTACCGTCAATTCCGCGAATTATTAAAATCCGCGAATAATTAGTTTTACTTTTTAAAGGTTGACATGCAATCAAATTCACATTACAGTTGTTTGGTATTAAAAGATTCACCATGTCTTACTCTTTTGTGTTGTAGGTACAGAATATGTGGAAATGTGATTACAAGCTTTTAAAAGCTCAAAAACGAAAAGCCCCAGTAGATTGGAAACAGTTCATTTCTCTGACGTATTCATTACATTTGGTTATTGTTTTGTCACGCGATGTTCTCACGTGAATTGAAAGGCCAATAAAAGGCTCAATATAAAACTTCTCGTAGCACTAATTTATGACAAACACTTCGGGTTTTACCAAAGACCCCGTATCAAATATAGATGCTCGCTACTTTACAGTTTTGTTTCTGCTTGGTCTAATCGTCTAGTCGTAATCTGATCATGTGACCCATACTTCACGAATAATTTCTGCAGCATTTTTCGATTATCACAGGTGACCAACAGGCTCGTCATGTTTATCAGACAATGATATGTACTCCTTCGAGCTAAAGTTAAAAAATTAAACAAATTTTTTACGGTAGGTTTTAGGATATCAGTGCTGAAAGTGACAGCATTACAATGACAATAAAATAGACGCGTAAGAACAATAGACATGGTTTTATTGAATGCGTGAAGTATATTTGTGAAAATATTTCGACGAATGAGGTTGCTTGAAAGTGGAAACAGAAGCCATCTCATACAACTACATCACATTTGAGCCATTTTTGAAAGAGAATCCAAACTACGGCGGTCTCGTGTGGCTGCGATTAACTGTTCGTTTTTTAGCTTTCAGGAGCTTGTAATCACATTTCCACATATTTTGCACCTACAACACAACAGAGTAAGACATGGTGAATCTTTTGATACCAAATAACTGTAACGTGAATTTTGTTGCAAGTCAACCTTTAACATAAAGGTGAATAACTACTACCTCAAATTAAAAACTAGCCGCTAGGTGGAGTTAGTAAACGTATCGGAGTTCCAAACTCTTTTAAAATTATCGCCGAGCTTTGAGTTAAGCTCATTGCCAATGCATGACACTTTCCAAAACTGTTCAAGGCTGTCACAAGTTTTTCGGAATTCCGCATGGCGTTGTCATCGCAAAAATCTCCTGCAGTTCTTTACATTGACATCAACTCCATCAACATCTAATACTAAAGCTGATGATGATAATGATTCTGATCTGGACATGGTATGTATTTGAGTTCTCTTGTTTAAAAACTGATCGCTTTCATTCAATACTTCAGCTATTGTTTTTCAACTTAGTATTGGAATACTGTAGTATTGGAGTACTGTAGTATTGGAGTACTGTAGTATTGGAGTACTGTAGTATTGGAGTACTGTAGTATTGGAGTACTGTAGTATTGGAGTACTGTAGTATTGAAGTACTGTGGTATTGGAGTACTGTGGTATTGGAGTACTGTAGTATTGGAGTTCTGTAGTATTGGAGTACTGTGGACTGTGGTATTGGAGTACTGTGGTATTGGAGTACTGTAGTATTGTAGTAATGTAGTATTGGAGTACTGTAGTATTGGAGTACTGTACTATTGGAGTACTGTAGTATTGGAGTACTGTAGTATTGGAGTACTGTAGTATTGAAGTACTGTAGTATTGGAGTACTGTAGTATTGGAGTAATGTAGTATTGGAGTAATGTAGTATTGGAGTACTGTAGTATTGGAGTACTGTAGTATTGGAGTACTGTAGTATTGGAGTACTGTAGTATTGAAAGTCGTGAATATCTTTTACTAAATAAGGAATCAGTTGAAGTAAATACAACACATGCAATTTAACAAATGACTTCTTAATGTTCTACTTCTCTGGATTTTTTTGCTAATAAGTAGTTCTAACTTGGCTTGTTAATATCTTTCTTTTTGCGTTCACGGCAGATTGAGAATGCAACAGAAGCTATTCCGATTTCGAAAACTAGAGACCAGTATTTTAACTACACCGATAATGAACGCCTTACAATTTGAAAATATTTGTATAACTATGGCACAGCGTCTACTTTGCGAAAAATTCCAAATTTTAAAAACGAGTCAACTGTATGAACGTAGCTGAAAGTCTACAAGGAGACATTTTCCACATTAAAAAGGAAATTCAAAGAAGAATAGGATCCCAAAATCCATTTGGTGTCATGCTTATATAACAAACATGATGATAAGCGTGGACGCCCTAAGAAACTAAGAAACGAAATGGACAATCTTGCGATTAAAAAGCTTTAAGAAATTAGCATAGGTGGTAGTGTGATTAATCGGCGGATTCCCATGTACGTGGGAAGGGCGATTATTCGCAAAAAGAATTCGGGTCTTCTTAAAGAAAATGGAGACAGCATTGAGCTGCTGACTAAGGGCTGGGTGAAATCTCTGTTCAAAAAAATAGGACACACACAACGGAAGACCACTACTGGAAAGCTTCAGCTCCCTCCGAGCTACATAGAGGAAGTGTCGCTAACTTTTACGCATGAGATTTTCCAGCATGTTATGGCCAAAAGAATTCCTTTGTGTCTGATCCTTAATTGGGACCAAACACCACTCAAGTATGTGCCAGTTTCAAATAAAACAACCTGCCCTGCAAGGGCTCATCAAAAGTAGCCATTAACAACCTTAGCGATAAGAGACTTACTGTTGCCGTGGCAGTGTCTAAAGAAGGCACGATGCTTCCCTATCAGCTTATTTACTTAGGTAAAACTGCTTAGTTTGCCGCAGCACAAAGTGCCTCCAAGCTTTGATTTACAACTCAACCCTAGCCACCAGTCTAACGAGAAGACAATGATTAAATATATGGAGAATGTCATTTGACCATGTCTACATGAAACGAGGACTGGACTTGGCAAACCAGATACGCCAGCTCTTCTTTTCTAATTCTCTATGGCACTTTTCGAGCCCACCACACTGAGGCTTCAAGAGCAAGCTCAGCTCCATGAATGTAATCTGCGTGCAGGTAAACCTAGATTTTAGATTGATACTTTCTTAAATTTGTATCAGTTTTATAACATGGCCCAAACCCTGTTTTTTGTTTCATTGTTTGTAGGGCATAGTTCAGGCCAACCAATATTCAACTGCAGTTTGTTTTATAGATTCCCAAGAACATGACTGACATCCTGCAGCTATTAGATCTCTCAGTCAATAAACTGTTTAAACTTTATCAAATCACAATTCTCACAATGATAAGCTTATAAATTTAAAATGTGTCTGACTGCGGAGCCATAAAAAATTGCTGTGTAAACGAAGGCATTTAAAAAACTCTGCGAATGCTCTTCAATTTGCATGTTGAAGCATTGGATGCAAAAAGAATCTGCTTGAAAAACCTGTTTTGAATTAATCTTAACTGTTTATAAAATGGCAGGATGTTTGATTAAAGCATAATTTTTTGATTCACAGGTACACAGAACAAGTCATGGAGGTCGGCCATCATTACGAGATGGTTGCATCACTAATGAAAAACATAACAAAGCTCAGGGAGGTGCATGCCCAGTGACTCTGTGAATTGTACAGGCACTTTCTGCTATCATCACAGAGGGCTATCATACAGAATGGGTTCACCAAAGCAGGAATATCATTGGGAGAGAAACAACCAGTCAACCTAGACCCCTTCACCAATAACTCCTTGCTATCGCTGTAGCAAACATGATTATACGATTATATTATATATATATTCATATATAGAGATATATATTCAGAATATATATACAGTGCACCTTCAGGATACGATATTGATCCGTTCCAGGGTTGGCATCGTACGGTAAAAAATTCGTATGTAGAGGTATAGAGACCATTGTAATTATACAATGCAACCATTCTCTGGTAAAAATCGTCAAAATTTTATAAAAATGTGTACACATTGAAAATTAGTAACAAAATAGTATGTTAACTTTAGTAATTATAGTTACCTACAGTAATTGTACTGTATTTAGTGTATTTTAATGGTTATGATCTGCAATAGAATGCAACATTATGTGTGTGCCAAATGCAGTATTTACGGTAAGAAGTTCTTACCTTCAAGACGTACGTATAACATAAACTTTGAATTCACCTAAAATAAGTTTAGCTTACTCAACTCACACTTAAACTAACTTTTAGTATGTATTTTTAACTATTTTACTGAATTTCAACTCTTCATCACGAAAATTTTATCACTCATCAGTTTCTGTCTTCACTTTCACTATAACATTTAGCGTGTCTGGTTAAAACCTTTTTCAACCTAATTCAACATGAAAGGCCGAGTGATGCAGTTATCGAAAGGGACCTCTCGCACGCTTGACCATTTAATGGCAATCGAAAAGAAAAATGAAATTTTATTTACTATACAACACATACATACCTTTGGAGTAACGTGACTTGAGCTGGTCCATGTAGCTAGTAGAGCAAAGAGGAGGCAAAGACATATCAATGCTAACTATGTTACTGTACACTGGAAAATAAATATGTCTAGTCCTGTCCAATTTTTTTACTGGTTTTAAAAGAAAAAGTTTACCACTTTTGGGTTTCGGGTTTTGGGTTCTGGAAAGCAGAAATGGCCAGGAAAACACAGCTTTCCTACTGGGACAGAGAGTGCTCTAAGAAAGCAAACTAACTTGGTACAATGTAGAAGATAGCCTACGGTACTTGATTACTTATTGAAGATGATGCTTGCTGGTGCACCGTAAATGCTGGTGCAATGCAAAAAATTGCTAGCTAGCTAACGCTTGTTAAAGGATCCAAAGAAGGTTATACAATAGTTTATCTTGTATGAAATGTGCACAAGAATCAATGTAACCATACATACAGAAGTTTTTACGTATTTATACCCTAGAGGGCAGGGCTTTAGCAAGTTCTAAAAAATAATATGGATGCGTCAACTATCTTGAGTAGCTGGTTATATATGAGTTACATACGATGATTTGTACTTACGTAGTAGAAAACAGGCCCGCTTGCAAAGACATGGTTAAACAAGAAAATAAAACATAAAATCTGTGTCCTTAAATAGTACAGCGTGTGTCCTTCTTTGCAATTTGTTAGAGCTTTCAATTTCTAATTCATTCTAAATTTTGAGACATGTTTTTATTTTATAACTGTATTTAACAATGTTGAATAAAAGCTCATTGCACTCATTAATATGGTTACTACAATTTGTGGCCAAAACTAACTTTTCATGTGCAATAGAAGAGGAGTTACGATCGTCGATCAATTGTAAGATTAGATTACCGTAATGATGCTATCAAATAATATATAAATCTATAAATAAATCTATAAATAAATCTGCAAATCTACAAATTTACAAGTTACTGTAAAACCTTTAATTGAACGCCATGACGCTCTATTTTTCAACCTTTCTGTACTAGCGGTCAATTGGAGGCGGTGATCAAATAGAGGCTGGCGGTGTATTTTCCAACTGGCTCGTCAGAATTTTGGGAAGATAATTTAGCCCTATGCCGGGTGAAGCAATTGTTGCGTATGTTTAGCCCTCTTTTTTCCGGTAGACTGATATTAAACCTTTTGGATGCAATAAATTTGCTCAATTAATTCAACTTGCCAATCTGCAAATAAATCTGCAAATTTGTGAGTTATATAATCATAATGAATCAAATGCTACAAATATATATTCATGAACAAGTGACATGAATGAATCATACTTATATTACATGCAGGAACAAAATTAAACGTTTTTAAAACGAAAATATTTTCGTTTTCTAGGATAGCTGCATTCTGATTGCTGCTTTCGATGGAACGAACATCTTCTGGTTGTCCGATATCTTCCACAATGTCATCTGATTTCAACTCTTCTGCACTGCTGAACTAGTCAATATTAGCGTCCAAACAAATTTTGTCACAACAAAGCTTTCACGCTCTGCATTTAGCACCAATGCAACGCGTATAGGTTTTGCTCGCTAAACGTAACCTTTGGTTCAAAACTTGCAAACCAGTTTTATATACATGTACTTCGAAGTATCAAAACTGTGTTAAACAAGGAACCTACTATTAGCCTAAAACAGTTATTAATTATTTCTATGGCATTGCTTTCAAAGTTTAAACACAAAAAATGAAAAGCTTTGGAGTTGGACAACAAGAGAATTAATTGTTATTGATGTAAACTATTCATTATTAATACGATTTGTGGACACTTTTGTACTGATCACTTGATATTATGGGTTCATAAAAATCAAAAATTGTCCAAGTGGCAGTCAAATAGAGGTGGCGTTCAATTAGAGGTTTTACGGTATATCATAGGTCACAAGGCATGCTTATAAAGAACTCACTGCTTCAAAGTTATATGAGGCCTGGGCTGTCGCAGCTGCACTTTAGTATTGGCTCTGCTTCTGCGTTTTACAACTATGTACATGTATTTGGCTTTATATGCATAGGTAATCTATTAGAAGTGTCATAAAGATATACATTGTATTTGGTATTTTAAATCAGTATTTGTGCTGACTCAATCTTGACCTTAGTAGGCCAATAGCTAGTATACATTTTGGGAGAATAAATTGATTTGATGGGCATGTAGAGTTGAACTGGTTTTTTATGTGAAAGCATGCAGCTGAAAAGGATGAAACATTGTAATACTTATTATAATTATTATAATAATCTATAAACTAATTGTCTAGTGCAAATTGGTTAGTTTTATAGGAGCAACTATTAGTTCATAGCATGTACCTGCTGACAGTATGTTAGTGCCTAGCTA
Source organism: Watersipora subatra (assembly GCF_963576615.1). Taxonomy (NCBI): domain Eukaryota; kingdom Metazoa; phylum Bryozoa; class Gymnolaemata; order Cheilostomatida; family Watersiporidae; genus Watersipora; species Watersipora subatra. The sequence continues at coordinate 28,349,121 of NC_088711.1, forward strand.
TCTAATATATGTATTGTCTACCTGCAGTCCAGTTAAAGATACCATTATTGTAAATGATCGCTGGGCAGATGGTACAGCTTGTCAACATGGTGGATATTTCACTTGTAAAGACAGATACAATCCCAAGGTATAGCATTTGTATACAGAATAAATATACACTACTGTACGCATAAGAATACTATTGTGTTGGTGCGTATAGATGAAATCACTTTCTGTTAATAATTTTTGGAGTTGTTTCTCCTTACATTTAGTTTATGCCATGCTTCATACTTATCAAAAGTACAATTTTTTGTAAGCTTATTTGTTTTCTCGTAAACTGTCGTTTTGTTTATTTATCCCGCAGCACCGTCTATTTTTCTACTGCTTTTGCAATTATTTGTACAAGTGTCATTGTGTTAAGAAGACAATCAAGTTGTGACCTATGAAGTTAAGCAGTACCAATATGTTTTTGTATGTTGAAACAACTATTTTTATAAGAATACATTGTACGTGGTTTAATTTGGTTTAGAGCCTTGAACTGATGATAAGGATTTCAAGTAATTACATAAGCTTTAAAGCAACTGCTGTATATAAAAATAGTAGACATCTAAATGTGAAACCTTTCATTATCTGTAAAAAAGAGATTTTTTTATTGCAGGGTTGATACAAAAAAATCAAACAATTTAAATTATTGATTTAGACAATTGATTTAAATCATGTTTTTAACTTTTTTTCATTCTTTTAAAATTGTGCAAAAACAGTGTTTCTTGACAAACTCATGTTTTGATGTAAATGCTCCTTTGTCATGAATCAGCGAGTGTAATCAAGATAATTGACTGCATGTCTAGCAAACTGCTACAGAAGAGTATGTGTGTTGTATATGCTACAGTGCATGTGTTGTATATGCTACAGTGCATGTGTTGTATATGCTACAGTGCATGTGTTGTATATGCTACAGTGCATGTGTTGTATATGCTACAGTGCATGTGTTGTACATGCTACAGTGCATGTGTTGTATATGCTACAGTGCATGTGTTGTATATGCTACAGTGCATGTGTCGTATATGCTACAGTGCATGTGTTGTATATGCTACAGTGCATGTGTTGTATATGCTACAGTGCATGTGTTGTATATGCTACAGTGCATGTGTTGTATATGCTACAGTGCATGTGTTGTATATGCTACAGTGCATGTGTTGTATATGCTATAGTGCATGTGTTGTATATGCTACAGTGCATGTGTTATATATGCTACAGTGCATGTGTTGTATATGCTACAGTGCATGTGTTGTATATGCTACAGTGCATGTGTTGTATATGCTACAGTGCATGTGTTGTATATGCTACAGTGCATGTGTTGTATATGCTACAGTGCATGTGTTGTATATGCTACAGTGCATGTGTTGTATATGCTACAGTGCATGTGTCGTATATGCTACAGTGCATGTGTTGTATATGCTACAGTGCATGTGTTGTATATGCTACAGTGCATGTGTTGTATATGCTACAGTGCATGTGTTGTACATGCTACAGTGCATGTGTTGTATATGCTACAGTGCATGTGTTGTATATGCTACAGTGCATGTGTCGTATATGCTACAGTGCATGTGTTGTATATGCTACAGTGCATGTGTTGTATATGCTACAGTGCATGTGTTGTATATGCTACAGTGCATGTGTCGTATATGCTACAGTGCATGTGTTGTATATGCTACAGTGCATGTGTTGTATATGCTACAGTGCATGTGTTGTATATGCTACAGTGCATGTGTTGTATATGCTACAGTGCATGTGTTGTATATGCTACAGTGCATGTGTTGTATATGCTACAGTGCATGTGTTGTATATGCTACAGTGCATGTGTTGTATATGCTACAGTGCATGTGTTGTATATGCTACAGTGCATGTGTTGTATATGCTACAGTGCATGTGTTGTATATGCTACAGTGCATGTGTCGTATATGCTACAGTGCATGTGTTGTATATGCTACAGTGCATGTGTTGTATATGCTACAGTGCATGTGTTGTATATGCTACAGTGCATGTGTTGTATATGCTACAGTGCATGTGTTGTATATGCTACAGTGCATGTGTTGTACATGCTACAGTGCATGTGTTGTATATGCTACAGTGCATGTGTTGTATATGCTACAGTGCATGTGTTGTATATGCTACAGTGCATGTGTTGTATATGCTACAGTGCATGTGTTGTATATGCTACAGTGCATGTGTCGTATATGCTACAGTGCATGTGTTGTATATGCTACAGTGCATGTGTTGTATATGCTACAGTGCATGTGTTGTATATGCTACAGTGCATGTGTTGTATATGCTACAGTGCATGTGTTGTATATGCTACAGTGCATGTGTTGTACATGCTACAGTGCATGTGTTGTATATGCTACAGTGCATGTGTTGTATATGCTACAGTGCATGTGTCGTATATGCTACAGTGCATGTGTTGTATATGCTACAGTGCATGTGTTGTATATGCTACAGTGCATGTGTTGTATATGCTACAGTGCATGTGTTGTATATGCTACAGTGCATGTGTTGTATATGCTACAGTGCATGTGTTGTATATGCTACAGTGCATGTGTTGTATATGCTACAGTGCATGTGTTGTATATGCTACAGTGCATGTGTTGTATATGCTACAGTGCATGTGTTGTATATGCTATAGTGCATGTGTTGTATATGCTACAGTGCATGTGTTATATATGCTACAGTGCATGTGTTGTATATGCTACAGTGCATGTGTTGTATATGCTACAGTGCATGTGTTGTATATGCTACAGTGCATGTGTTGTATATGCTACAGTGCATGTGTTGTATATGCTACAGTGCATGTGTTGTATATGCTACAGTGCATGTGTTGTATATGCTACAGTGCATGTGTTGTATATGCTACAGTGCATGTGTTGTATATGCTACAGTGCATGTGTTGTATATGCTACAGTGCATGTGTTGTACAATGCTAGTAAAAGCTGGTACAGTAGCATTTTACTCATCAACTGCATCAATTGCACCGAAGAAGAACATGCTTAAATATTTAAAACTACCTTTTTACATATTTGACTCTCATTCATACTTTGTGTGAAACTGCTAGTAGCTCTACTCTACTACCCTACATGTAGTTTACACATTATAACTTTATATGGCAGTTGAATGCAAGATACTATATAAGAATTTGTCAACTTAAAACGTTTAAGTCACCAATACTGAAAAGTGGGTTCGACATCTTTCTGATGTACATTGCAATACACAAACAACTTGTCTCAAGCAAAACGAGTGAAAAAAATCACAAACGACGAAAAAATAACTTAAATTGATTTAAATTGAAAAAATATGATTTTTCATTTTTTTTAATAACACAATTTTTTCCAAGCCTGTTTTATTGTTACCTTTCTTTAGAGACACATGAACAGCAATCTAGGCTCAACAATGTATGGTTTGGGTAATGGAAGTACACAGTCTAATTTATACTAGATGTACTTTAGATAACCTTAGTTTGTATTCTATTTATTATTTTTTCCTTTTTTTAGCCGCTTATTCTACTTTATCATAGTTTGAGAAATTTTAAGTTTATCAAGTTTTAAATCACTTCCTATGTTGGGACAAGTATTTACTCAAATTTTATTTCGTATCTCAGAAATTTGTATGTAGAGGTGATCCCAAGTCGAGGCTTGGTATAGTAACCTTTCTATAGCATATATTTACTACAACAATCACAGTACAATTTTAGGTATTTTTGCTGTCTCATGTTTGGCAGTTTCTAGAACACCTTTGCATTCTTGGGATATCTTTATAGACATTAAACTCACTTAATGTTTGCTGATTTTAGGTTCTGCAGAAGAGGAAATGGGAAAGTTGCAACACACTTCAGAACAGTTGGGGCTACCGGAGAGATGCTGATCTGCTGAATTTTCTTACGATAAAAAGCATCCTCACTACGCTAGCTCAAGTGGTGAGGTGAGATTTCAAATGAGTTTTAATATGTACAACCTGTTGGCTTGCAGTAGAAGTAGTAGAAGTAGTAGAGGTAGTAGAGGTAGTAGAGGTAGTAGAGGCAGTAGAGATTTATTGTAATACTGGGAAGATCACCAATTTACAATCTGACCGCTTTTTCATTTCAAGTAATTCTGTGCTTCGTACAGTCTTATATTGTTTGCTTGCACTTTATGTACTGTGACTTCATACCGAACGTTTCAGTTGTGGTGGAAACTACCTTCTAAATGTTGGACCAACTCATGATGGTAGAATTCTACCAATATTTGAGGAGAGGTTGAGACAGATGGGGGCATGGCTTAAAGTCAATGGAGAAGCGGTATATGCTAGTTCACCCTGGAGATATCAGAATGATACCACGAGTGAGAGTGTCTGGTAAGTGGCGTAACAGATCTATAAGTTTTGATGTCCGTGAGTCATCGAGGCATCTTTCAATTCAAGGAGCTAACAAATTATTAGAATTTATAGTTCAAAAGCATTGCAGGAAATGTCGGGTACCCTCTTTAAAGGTTTATTTGCAACAAAATTCACATTACAGTAATACTTCAACTTACGAGTGCCCCAACGTACGAGAAACTTGAGATACAAGCCAGCTTTTAAGCAAGTTTCAGCACTAACATACGAGCCATGTTTGAGATACAAGCATGTGAGTCAGTTGCCAAGTATGTCGGAGGTGTTTTATGAGAACAGCATCACTCTGTATTTTTCAACTGCTCAGGTTATACTTTTGTACCGTGTTTTTTGTGCACGATTTTCAGTGCAGAATTATGTGAATTAAAAGTACTGTGCGTAGACCGAAAGTTTGCCAGTAAAATGAAAGATAATGCAAAGAAAAAGCGAATGATGACAATTGATATTAAACGGAAAAATATTGAACAATATGCGAAATGTGTATGCGTGATTGAGCTAGCTCAGCAATATGACAGAAATACATCCACAATTATCAAACAGAAGGATTATATTCAGGGCATTTAGTTTGCAAAAGGACTAACCATAGTTTCTAGACGGCGCAGCGATCTTCACGACGGCTGATGGAGAGACTGCTCAAGCTTTGGATAAAAGACAAACAATTGGCCGGTGACGGCGTAACTGAAACGGTTCTATGTGAAAAGGCCGGTGCTATCCATCAAGACTATAAAAATAGACATTCGGACAAGTTGGCTAGCGGTCGTGCATTTACCCTTTGTGATGACACCTGTGTTCGTCCTAATCGCAACATTTTGAAAGGGTGACAAAGGCAAACATCCTTAAATAAGTTCCTCTTAATACGGCCGGCTGGTCGTGAGAGCTAAACAACGGAAAAATTAGCCTACTAGCGAGAAACTTAAAACTATGAACGCCGAAGAAATTTTAATTATGTTATGTTAAAAATGAAAGTTTGCTTTTAGGTTTGCTTCTAAGTTTGTCTTTTAAGACTTTGATAAAATTCAAATTTATCAAGGTCAACTGTTGTAATGAAGAATAAAGTTATCTCTCCCTCCCTGGCAAATGCTAGCGTTAGCTGTTATTGTATGTATTTAATTTTACATTTTAATTAATCACATTTCCTTGCATTATTTTTTAATTGTTGCTTTTTGAAAGCATATGGTAAGTTAGGACTATAACCAACATGTTCTTTCTGTTACATTAGCTTGTTTTGAGTGTTTTATTTGCATTTTTTACAGTATGGAAACCAATCAATATATATTTAATTGTTCTATATATAAATAAATTACACCAACATGCGAGTAAATTGACATACGAGCTAAGTCTCAGAATGCATTAAGCTCGTAAATCGAAGTATGACTGTACAGTTATTTGATATCAAAAGATTCACCATGTCTTACTCTGCTATGTTGTAGGTGCGAAATATGTAAAAATGTGATTACAATCTCTTAAAAGCTTAAAAACGAACAGTTAATCGCAGCCATCAGAATGCCGTAGTTTGGAAAATCCTTGTTTCGATAACATACTCAAACATTGTGTTTATTGTTTTGACACGTGATGTTGTCACGTGAAATTAAAGGCCAATAAAAGGCTCAATATAAAATGTCTCGCAGCACTAGTTTATGACAAACACTTCGGGTTCTACCAGAAAACCCGTATTAAGTGTAGATGCTCGCTACTTTACAGTTAGTTTGGTCTAATCATCTAGTCGTAATCTGATTATGTGACCCATACTTCCTGCCAAATGGCGCGAACTATTTTTGCAGCATTTTTTGACTATCACAAGTGATCAACAGACTCGTCATGTTTATCAGATGATGATATGCACTACTTTGAGCTAAGGTTAAAAAATTAAACGAGTTTTTTGAGTAGGTTTTGAGATATCAGTGCTCAATGTGACAGCATTATAATGATGATTAAACAGACGCGTGAGAACAATAAACATGGTTTTATTGAATGCGTGAAGTATATTTGTGAAAATATTTCGACGAATGAGGTTGCATGAAAGTGTAAACAGAAGCCATCTTGTTCAACTACGTCCTAGCCAACGTTCAACTACATACTAACCATAGTTTCTAGACGGCGCAGCGATCTTCACGACGGCTGATGAAGAGACTGCTCAGGCTTTGGATAAAAGACAAACAGTTGGCCGGTGAAAGCCGGCCAATTGTTTGAGCCGGCTTATTTGAACGGCCGTATTTGAGCCGTTTTGGAAAGGGATTCCAACTTACGGCGTTTTCGTGATGGCTGCGATTAACTGTTTGTTTCTGAGCTTTTAAGAGCTTGCAATCACATTTCCACATATTTTGCACCCACAACACAGCAGAGTAAGACATGGTGAATCTTTTAATATCAAATCACTGTAATGTGAATTTTGTTGCAAGTCAACCGTTAAGGGAAAGCAACTCTAATCATGGCTTCCTTAATATGTACAGTTTTTGGTGTATTATATCAACCGTTACGGTTCAGACAATTTTGTGTGCTACATTTTTTGTTATGGTCGTCTTCAGGTACACACAGAAGAAGTCAAACAGTTCAAGTGGATACAGTGTTTATGCATTTGTACTCGAATGGCCTGAGAATAATAAACTCACTCTGGGCTCCCCCATAGCCACCCCTACTACAACTATTTGCATGCTTGGATACTCAGATGTTAATCAGTACTTTGAGTACAGCAGAAGGAGAGACGGAGCTGGTCTGGTAGTCAAGTTTCCTTACATTCCACCAAACAAGTTACCTTCATTTTATGCCTGGGTACTTAAACTAGACAACCTTGGTAACTAAGGTGTTTACACAGCAAGCATAATGGAATTCCATTATTATTGCAAAATGAATGTTATTTTATTGTCGCTGTTATTCATACTATTTGCTGATCATCATATGCTAATACTCATGATTTCTGGGATTTCTGTTTTACCAATGTTAATTTAACTAATTTTTTAATTGACAACTCAATTAACCAAATTGTTCAAGCTTTTTTATGTTTTAGACAATTTTTTTAACTTATCACGCTTTATGAAATAGTTAATAATATAATACTACCTCTATTGATGAAGACTCATGTAGCATCTAAAGATAGAATGTCACAGAATCATAATAAAGATGCGACATTAAATTGAGTTAACAAGGCACTAGAAACTTTTGCTTTCGGTATCACCTACTGAGGAGTTATCTCTCACTGTTTGGAAAATTTTCACAGATCTATCATTTTCGACATATCAACATGCAGACTATTGCCTGCTATGGCGGATTAGAATGCCCCGGGTTTGCATAAACCGAGTTATATTTACAAACTTGAGTTTGTAAAAATAAGATGCAATATACTGGTACTACGGTAGCATAACCGTAGATCTAGTTATATTAACAATGGTACAGCGACAGGCACCCGTTAGCTAATAGAAATTAAACTATGTATGTATGTACTGTAACGTTAGAACTTATGGCGGATTAGAGTGTCCCGGTTTTGCAAACCGAGTTGATGAATCGAATTATATTTAAAAACTTGAGTTTGTAAATAGAACTCGGTTTATTAATTCGGTTTGCACTTGTTTCTGGATTGTCACAATTGTGGGGACGTGCGATATCCCTCACATTAGATCACGAATCAAGTCAAGCGCTACGTGTCTCATAATTGGAGGATTGATTGAGAATCAGTGTTTCCAGTGGCGAGTCCGTTTCACACTCATTTTCGCAATGGCGATATCTATTCGATTTTTGCAAAATATATAGTTGGAAAAAGGCTTCATACTCAGTTATATGTAGATGCACGGGCAATTGTCGTTTTAAAAAATTATTCTGACCATTTATCTGTCGTAAGAAATAATTTATATTTTGTTAAACGCAGTAAATTGCACAAAACAAATAGGGTAAAAGTTGGCCTTCATCAGTAAATTCTGTTATGTATCCCTTTGCAGTGAATAAAGTTTTGTAGGCTTTGTGACGAGTCATACCTTTGAAAAGGAGGCGAAAAGGTACCCTAGCTAGCGCCGCAATGTAGAATGCAATAGGCGACTGCTGATTGCGCACACTGAAGGCGTAGTTTTGGCAGCCGATGCGTTGCTGACGCGTATGACAGCAGCATTTGTCTACGTCGCAATTATGATGGAATCAGAGTCGTGTAGTGCGCGGCTCTGGACTGAATTACACGTGCGTACTGGAAAATCCAACAAGGCTATCATGGGCTTCATACAGGGCTGTATTGTCCAAACAAAAGTGGTCAGGAGACTGTCAATGAGTAGTTGCCGAAGGCCCGACTCAGTCGTACGGGGAGGGTCTGGGAGGGGAGCTCCCAGCTCCTCCCCCGAGAAAAGTTTGAGAATTAAGAGCAAAATTATAGCATTTTTAAGTGTATTTTGCATTATTTAAGGTGGATATCCAGGTCCTGCCAAGGTGAGTCATTTTAAGTCTTGCAAAGAGAGCTAGCTACAGAGTTTCATGGTTTTGAGTTGTAACCATATATATGTATATTTACATTTATATTCATAAATATACATACATGTACATGTCTACATAGAAAACTGCTTAAAACTTACTATGTTTAAATTATGACTACCTAGGAATACAATGAGCAACAAACTTGGCTTGCAAATACAAACATACATGTACATGTGTACATAGAAGATTGATTGTTATAGCTTGACACTTGTCTTTTGAAAACTAAATTTAAGAGCACCTGTTTCAGTTACAAAAATAAGTTTAAACAAAATATTACATGCACCAGGGAAAGACAACAAATAGATTACTTGGCCTGCTTAAAACTTACTATGTTTAAATTATGACCACCTAGGAATACCATGAGCTACAAACATGGCCTGCAAACACAAACATACATGTACATGTGTACATAGAAGATTGATTGTTATAGATTGACACTTGTCTTTTAAAAACATAAAAAACTTAAAATTTTTTAGTAATAATATTAAATTATACAATTATTTCATAATCATACATTTATTTATAATATATATTTATTTATTATATTCATATTGCAAGCTTGTCTCAGGTTAAGGTAGCAAAATTATTATTTAATTTAGAAAATCATAAAATAAATAATGTAATATATAATATAAGAAAGGGATAATGACATAAAATAGACAGGATTGAGGTAATAATTTAGATAATAATTTATTATGAATTATTATTTATTTATAAAATAATCATTTATTGAATTCATGTTATGATCATTCTGTTGTTTTGTTCATGACAATGACATTGTTCAATGATCATCTATCAAATATCTGGGGCCTCGTGCAAAGAATAAAACTTAAAAAAAAGTAAAGTGAACTAAAAAAAAAAAAAATTAAATTTTCAACAAATAAATAAAAAATCTCACTACACCATCATGATTGATATAGAGGCCCATCTGCACGCTCACATGATACTTAATTGTAGCTTTACCTGAAAAAGTTTGTGATAGGTTGAGTAAATTGTGTCGACTTTGAAAGCACTTTAGTTTTTTTTACTGCTGACAGGATTCTTGCTAGTGGCCATTGTGTTTGCTGACTGACAGTGACTAGCCAATTCTAGTCACAGCAGCAATGATCGCGCAGTCACTATCATCCTATTTTCAAGAGGAGATCGTTGGAATTTTTGTGCTTTGCGAGGATCCCATGAAGACATGAACACAGTGAAGTCGGTGATAAAATGGAAAAGTTTTGAAGTCTTATGTTTATGAACATTCGAGCCTGTATTCTCTGGTTGCAAGTTGGGGCTGCAAATGTTAGGCGACTAATTATGAACACCTGGGGGTTCGGGGCAGCGCCCTGAAGCTCAAGACCTTTTAAGCATCAACATCCTTCAAAGTATGCATAAATGCAATTAATTGTAAGCATCAAAATCTACATAAATCTATTGTTTATGGTACATGGTAGGAAAAACTTTTTTTATTCAACGAACGATATATAACTCATGACACTACATATTTCTGTAAGAGACATTGACAGAACAAGATCTATTACTTTTTTGTTGCAATAGCTCTTGTTCTGTCAATGTGTCGATGGCAGAAATCTTTCACAATTGATTCTGTATCCATTTCAACACTTTTATTTATGTGTAATATTAGAAAATTATTTAGACAGCCTGCCTCATGGTGTTCCTCATCAATGTTTGGATTCGCTTCAATGAGGAAAAGTATCTCTCACCCACTGCATTGGTGGCAGGCAAAACCAATACTAGATTAGTGAGCCTCTCCGCTTCATTGCTAGTTGCGCTAGAGGGCTAGTTAATTAGTTGTTGGAAATTCCAAGTGAATGAGGTTAGACTGAAATTCTTACTAATTAGCCGCCAAAAATCACTAAAAGGTTGGGGCCGCTCAGCTGCCCATTCGCCCAAAGAATAAGGACCTGTGAATTTTAGTGCCGCATAATGACTTTCACAATGTACAGTTAACTATGCCGATTTCGCAATTTCCGAGATTTTGACAGAAGAAAAGTGCTCCGGATAGATCCAGAGTCTTGTAGAATGTATTGCCTACTGCCTATGTAAAATGTACAGCCTATTGCAATGCTTACATTACGTCATGCTTGATGCAATGATTTTGTGTTAGACTATGTACATGGACGATTCAGTTGCGTTTTGAATTTGAATAAAAGTACCAGTTATCTGTTGCTTACTGAGTGTTTAATAAACATACCACAAGTCTCCTAATAGGACAATACAGTACTGGTTTCACACGACTACCCATAGCCGTATAACTTCACAAGCTGAAAAGTATGTGGCTTATAAGTAGTGAAAAAAGCTATATATATACATGTATATATATATATATACATACAGTATATATATATACATACATACAGTATATATATATATATATATATATATATATATATATATATATATATATATATATATATATATATATATATATATATATATTGTTCTAGAAATTCCACTGTCATACAGCCCACGACCAAAGAGATGGCCAGAGATATTGGCAAAAAAATAAAGGGTACTGATGGTTGAGAAATGCAATATTAGCAATCAAATGGCTCTGCAGTGCAATAGGATAACTGCAATGGTAGCTGTAATGTACTGGGTGTGGGTGTTATTATATACAACAATAAGCAATAATGAATGAAAAAGATGTTTATATTTTCCCCCTGCAATAGGAGAAATGCAATATTGGCCAATATTAGAAGTAAAATGCACTGATATTCTTAGAATAATCAATTTTATTAATATAGTAATAATAGAAAACCAATACACAATTTTGTTTACATTTCAAAACGTCATAGGTAGCAATATCGAGAGGTTGTGGTATTTATATATATATATATTTAGAGTTTATATATATATATACCACATATATATACATATATAAACATATATTTATATACATATATCTATATATATATATATATATATATATATACTAATATATCTAGTGGAAATCTTCTGACTAAAAAGTGCTCAATGCCATAAAGGCAGTGCATATAGAATAATTTAAAAGAAGATAAAAATTTTGACTATTATATTTACACTACTAATAGTTTCGTGTTAAAAACACTCATCAGGTGACATTCATTTATGCGCAGAAGCTTATATATACGTAGGAACATACAAGCTAGGCAGTGATCTTATAATGAGGCATGCAAGCACTGTAAATTCCCAAATTGATGGCAGTAGTAAAAGTGCAAAGGCTAAGCAATAAAATTGTAAACAATAAATGGGATGAGAAAAGCTAATCTATTAACTGTTTATTAGCAAAAATTTACTTGAGTGTCTACACCCAGATACCATTTCAGATTTCTTATTCAGTGTCGCCATATGTGGCTTGTACATAATGTAGAATTTTTCCCACAGACATAGTTCGCACTTCTTGGCACGATTATTGTAAGCTGCTGATCTGTGGATAATATTCCATTTGATGGTATGCATGATGTTTTTCTCTTTGAGGGACCATACATGTTCGCTTAGCCTGGTTGCTGATCTTTTGCTGGTATTGATGAAGGAAGACTTGTGGTTGGCGTACCTCTTCTTAAACGTATTTTCGGTTAATCCGATGTAGGTCTCTTTATTGTTATTTGTGCTTACTGTAGCTTGATATATAATTTGCTCAGTAAGGCATTGACCATTTAATGGACACTCGGTAGGTTGTCTGCAATTACAGCCTGGGTTTATATTGTTCCCGGTCTTAGTTGGTGGTATTTTCTTATTATTGCAGTTGTTAATGATACTGTAGTATGATTGTTATTGTGTGTATTATCTTCTGTAGTGTAGGACTATAGTAGTTTAGTTTAGTGTATCGATGTGTATTGCTAATTAATGTAAGCGTGCTTATTGCTTCACATCTAGAGCCCAACTGTCTCTATTTATTAATTACAAGTAAAACAGTAAAACACATAAAAAGGTCAGAGGTCAATAGTAGTCACATGATATTTGCCTCTTCTATTTATGTTCAAAATAACACAAAATAAAATGTATTCTAAAAGATTAAAAATTCAATGCTAATAAGTCTCATAGGCAATCAACATGTCAAGCTTCTAGTGCATTTGTCACGTTAACCAAACTTTGACATTCCGCGACCCACCACATTCGAGCAGAGCTCAGACAAGCCAACAGGAGAAACCCCGTCCAGCGGGTGAACCCCTCCAGCAAGTCGCAAACAACAGCTCCCGTCACACAGGCACCCCGAGTGATCAGTCCGAAGCGCCCCAACTACTAATCCAAAGCGAGCCATTCAACCCCAGCACCAATGGACAACAGGTCACAACCCTGCATGACTAGACAACTCATAACTTGGGTCAAGGTGTAGTTAAGGCTAATCTATTACAGTAAATTTAACTAATTATATTTTAATTATTAACTACATGCATATCTCTTAAACATACATGATGACTGGCTAGCATACTTCTAACCAATTAATTTATTTACCTGCATGCATGTCCTTTGATCATACATGGTGACTGGCTATTTTTATTGCACCAGTTGAATTAATCTCATTTATCAACACGTTAAATACGCTATTGATATTCACATGCCTTATCCTACCACCTGTCTACAAGCTACTTATTCTCTATGAAAAACAAGATTTAGAAGTGTGTCCATTTTTACCAATATAAATGTTGACTACCTATGCAAACTAATAAATTGAGTAAATGATAATAGACATGTAAGCATAAGCCAACATAAGACAATTCCAAAGTCACTACTCAGACACCATGCATTCCAACCTCCACTAGACATTGTCAAACAAGCATAATATACTACTACTACTACTATTAACTACCATATACTACACTACTATCTAATCTACCTAATTACATACTACTTCCTACTCCTCTTTCTCTTCCCTTTCCTATGAAAAAATCAGCTATCAAATAATCAGGAATATTTTCAGCTGACTCCCAGGTGCTATCACTCTCATCATCTCTTTGTTCCTTTGGTATGTCTATTTTGTCATCAAAATTGACCGCATTTATGGTCCTAGCACCCATTTGTTCCAAAACGCTACCATCAATTTCAAGCTCATACAAACAAGGTTTGGGTGCATTTTCACGATGAATGTTTCCTGTGGCTAAAACAGGAAGGTGCTCTACCAGGTCAGTCACTGTTTTCTCATTATCATTGTCATTTGTATATGGTCTTCTAGACACCCCATCAGCATTCCCATGCTTTTTGCCACTCTTGTGTTGTATTTCAAAATCATAGGGCTGTAACAACAAAGACCACCTGCCTAATCTTCCATTAGCATCTTTAATGCTTTTTAACCACTTGAGAGAAATATGGTCAGTCAGCACAAGAAAATGTTTGTCCGCTATGTAGTGTTTGTATTTCTCAATAGCTGTAACTAAGGCTAGACCCTCTTTGTGACATATAGAGTAATTTTTCTCAGCGTCATGAAGCGCCCTTCCTCCATATTCTATCACAGTCTCTTGTCCATCACTGTTTATTTGTCCTAGTATAAAACCTACCGCCTTGTCACACGCATCCGTATATATTACTGGTTTTGAGTCCGCTTTAGGCAAGGCTAGAATTGGTGGTGAGACTAGAGAATTGCGTATTTGCTCAAAGGCACTTTGACATTCTGCATTCCAAACAAATTCTTGATTATTGCTAGTCTTTGTCAGTCCATGTAGCACACTAGCTATGCTACTGTAGTTGGGTATAAAACGTGAGTAATACTGTGCTAGCCCAAGAAATGATCTAACTTCACTAACATTAGTTGGTACAGGATATTCTAGCACAGCTTTCACTTTGTCATGATTAACAGAAAGGCCATTATCACCAATTGTGTATCCTAGATAAGGAACCTTAGAGCAAGCTAGCTTACACTTCGCTGGGTGAAGTTTAAGATTTGCTTTTCTAAGCCTAGCAAAAACTTCAGTCAGATGCTTTTTGTGTTCACTCCAATTTTCTGAGAATACTATGATATCATCCATAAATGCAAGACAGTACTTCCAGCTAATACCTTTTAATGCTTTAGACATGACTGCTTGAAATGACATTGGAGCATTCATGAGCCCAAAAGGAATTCTGTTGAATGTATATACTGCATCATGGGTATTAAAACTAGATTTATCCTTAGTATCTTTGTCTAATGGCACTTGCCAAAAAGCACCTTTTAAATCCAGCACACTAAATATCTTAGCATCTGCACTGCCCAATGTATCTATGACTTCAGTGAATAGTGGTAAAGGCCATATCATTGGTTTAGTGACAGCATTTATGCGCCTATAATCTATTGCCATGCGCCAAGAGTTACCATCAGACTTCTTTACCATAACAACAGGGGAGCACCATTCACAATCGTCATTTTCCTCTATAATACCTAGCTCTAACAATTCTTTTACTTGTCTAGAGATTTCTTGCTTTATCACTGGTGAGGTTTTATAAGGAAATGAGCGTATTGGATGAGCTTCACCCGTGTCAATTTTGTGAGTATGCAGATCTGTGCAACCTAGATCAGCCCATGATTTGGCAAAAACATCAGAATTTTCCTCTACCATGCTAACTAGCTCAGCCTCATCGTTGCTATTTAAAGCACATGTTGAAAAGTCAATGTTCAGCTCATTAGCTGAAGCTTGCCCATCAAGCGGAACCACTTTCTTGCTACCCACTTGCACGTTCATATGGCTATTATTAGCTGTAACAGCTAGTTCACTGGCTTTGATGTTCTTTGTGGTATTTGTGGAATGTTTGTTGATAGGGGAAATTCTAGCTATGGGGATTCCCTTTTGAACAGTTATGTCCTGATCTGTGTCATTTGATATATGATAGACTGGTTTGTCTCTGCTAATGATACAATGAGCACCTTTGCAACCTTGCAATGGACCAGAACTATAGTCTAAAGGTTCAGCTACACAGTCACGTAGTCCTCTATTGTCACTAGCTATTGCATTATCAGAGAATATTACAGGGAACACAACGATGCTTCGGGAAGGTATATCAAATGTTTCTGCTGTGATAACACTCACATTTGGAAAGCGTTTATCTGAACTCTCAATGGTAGAAACAAATACACCTTCCAGAAACAAAGAGCCATCCTGATTGTCATATTCCACAGTGGCATTATGAGCCTTCATGAAATCTACACCTAGGATGATGTCATGACTAAGATTCTCTATAATATGAAACTTATGACTACAGATAAAACTACCTATACTAACCTCTACATCAGTAACACCTAATATAGGAACTACTGTGTTACCTACACTTCTAAGATTAGGAGTAGTACATTCAGTTAGCTTACATTTAGGATTTATTCTATTTAGAGTTGTCATGCTCATGCAAGAAGTTTGTGCCCCCGTGTCCACAAGTGCACGAGCAGAAAAACCCCCAAAGGCAGCAAGAATAAGGCACTCAGCCAAACCCCCAAGGCAACCGGCGTGAACAGGAGCATTTGATTGCTATTGCCGAGATGATTCCCCCGACCGGGACGAGGCACCAGCTGAAGGCTGTGACCCAACTCCGCCAGACCTGCAGTAGGCCACAAAATGCCCCCGCCGGCCACAACCCCGACAAGTTGCACCAAAAGCATAACATGCATTTCTGCTATGAGACTTACCACATCGTTGACAGTTCTTGATATACCCAGCATGGTTATTGCTTCTAGCGCTATGACTACTGTCATTGCCATTAGTGTTATTGTTAGCATGATAACGATTGCCCTTGTTCTGTTCTTGTCTAGGCATGTAACGTGCTACCGCTGCTTTAATTTCATTTTGAATTAATGTCTGTAGTTCAGTCGAGACAGAAGCACTAGCCACAGACGGTTGTGTCGTAGTCATAGGACCTGTTGTAGGAGCTAATATCCTGGCATACTCCAATATAGCTTCAACCGTGGCTGGTCGATGGCACATTACTTGCTTTTGTACATCTACTGGCAGTCCTCGCATTACTGCTTCTAACTTCTCTCTCGAACTTTTATTTGTTTGAGATATCAGACGGTCAATGTCCTCAGCAAATTGTTCTATAGTTTCTTTACCAATGTTCCACTTACGAGCATTAAGCTCTGCTGTTGCTCTCCATATTTGGTCATCGGTTCTACCATAGCGTAAGCTCAGCTCTGACATAATTCCTTCAAACGTTGCTTTCTTTGCATTAGGCAACGAACTATAATAATTATAGGCTCCACCCGCAAGCAACAATGGTATTGTCCTTTTCTTTTCACTGTCTGTCATTTCATTGTCCTGCATTACCAACACTAGCTTCTCTGACCATTCTATAAACTCCGTAGTTGCACCATAGCCTGAAAATTTTCCAATTAATGCTAATTCTGTCCTTGAAATACTTTTCTTAGGCTGCTGTGGTCGCACTTTCACTTCCTCTTCATTGTCTGACATTTCTCCCACAGCCTGATCACTTTGCTGCTGTAGCTCAAATAATTTTAGTCTGTCCTCCAAGCGTTTGAGCTCCTCTTCCTTCTCAGCAAGCCTCCGACGCAAAGTCACAGTCTTGGGTGGCATAGCTAATGATAGGTACTTCAAGATCAAATAAGGCTACCTCCACCATGTGTAGTATGATTGTTATTGTGTGTATTATCTTCTGTAGTGTAGGACTATAGTAGTTTAGTTTAGTGTATCGATGTGTATTGCTAATTAATGTAAGCGTGCTTATTGCTTCACATCTAGAGCCCAACTGTCTCTATTTATTAATTACAAGTAAAACAGTAAAACACATAAAAAGGTCAGAGGTCAATAGTAGTCACATGATAATACCTTTAACGCTTTTCATGCAACTATAACTAATCTTCACAGTGTTTCTGTTAAAGATTTTGTGTAAGTTGCTCATTGGAGGAAAGTATGTTGCTATTAGTTTGAGAAATTGTCTCCCTATATTGGTTCTGACTTCTTTATTAAACGGAGGGTTATACCAAGTGATGTTTCGTTTTCTTGTCTTGTGCTTATTGTTGTTGTTATTCTTTCTATATATCAGTTGGTGGCTATATCCACTTTTGTTTATTGCACATTAAACCATACCAAGAAGCAATAAACAAAAGTGGATATAGCCACCAACTGATATATAGAAAGAATATCACCTGCCAAATATACCTGCCAACCCAAGAGTGGGGCAATGCGTGAGATTTGGTTTTGGGGCAGTTGATGTATCAATGATAGTATATATAAAGTTGTGGAAATTGGGGCAAAAATCTCACGCATTTCTCACGCATTTTCATTTTTTCTTTGGGGTGATTGCGTGAATCTCACGCCCAATGCGAGAGAGTTGGCAGGTATGGGCACATTAGTACATGTGAACTGTCAGTTTTAGTTGACTTGTCTACTGCAAAGTACAAGAAGTGGAAACCTGCATCCGTCTTTCCCCATATACTCTGGTATTCTATGTACTATTTTTAGATATATAGTTTTCGTAAGCAAGCACAAAGAAGGTTTTTCCAACTGGAACACCAACTACTCGTTTAATTTTAATTCGATGGCGGTTGGACCAAAAAAGGATCTTGTAGGTGGGTTTTGATTGGTTTATTTTATGGTTTTCAACCACCTGGCCATAGAAAATGTAAATCTAAAAAATAGTTTTTATTCAACAGGAGAAATTGCGTCTGCTGTAAGAAAAACTGATATGAAACTTGGACTCTATCACAATTGGCTTGACAGGCATAATCCTCTGTTTCTTATGGATGAAGCGAGTAACTACACCACTCAAATATATATCAAAGTAATGAGCTTGTTAATTATTTGACTTTTTACATTAGTTTTACAGATATTGTTCATGATCTATTATTGAGCCTCAGTTCCAACCAAGTGGTGTGGCTAATGAAAACTTATTCACTTGTAGCGAAATGTTAGTGTCTCTTTTTCATCAGCTCGCAAGCTGTATCATGTTCATGTTTAAGTAGAGCCTCTAGACCGCCCCGAGGTGGAAGGGGAGACCATCAGGATCGATTGGTAAAAAAATAGTTAAATTCTAAGTTCGCGAGTGGTATAAAACTATTTAAAAATTTATCACGGTTATTAGAAATAGCCAAAGGTTGTCCTTTGGATTTGGCCCGTGTTTGTGGATGATCATCCTTAAAACAAGTGTCTATAAAATCGTTTAATTCCTTCAAAGATGGGTCTGTTGATTTTATAATAGTATGTAAAGTTTTAACCCTTTGGACCTGTCTACGTTCTTCCAAAGCCACAAGGCCCAACTGTTCTTTTTCTTGTGTGACTCCCTCCCTTTCCCTCAAATTACTTATTAAACGCGTTGCCTTGTTCTGGACCATTTCAAGCAATTGTACATATTTCTTTTCGCTCGGGTCCCATACCTCAAGAGCAAACTCCATTTTTGGTCGACATAAGGTATTATATGCGATTAATTTGATTTTAGGTGGTGCTGATGAGATATATATATATATATATATATATATATATATATATATATATATATATATATATATATATATATATGTATACATTGATTAGATGTATTTGTTATTATTTTTGTAATCACTTTGTGCTAGGAGTGTCTCCATTCTATTTTGTAAGTGGTTTGTGAGAGGCTGAAAGCGAATGGCAAGAAATTGATTGCTATGTTTTAGAGAATTTTGTGTTTAGTTTTACTTTATTCTTTCAATGTGGTAATCTCTCATTTTTAGTCAGAGAATGCACTGAAAATTACTACAAAATAATACTGAACATGTACATGAGCCCGCAGTTATGCATGTTGACACACACTCAAATATATAACGTGGCGCGAAAGCCGAACAAAATGCACATGAAGAATAAAATAATAATTGTGGATAAGTTGTTAGACCAAATAACGCAGAAGGTGTGTGCTCTAAACTACATATACTATAAAAAAATTAGAAATAGTTAATGTTAAAATATTACTGAAAACCAAAACTGTAAAACATGAGAAACTAACTCAAAATCATAACATCCATGACTGAGCAATACAAGCGGTTGATTTACTTTGCCTACTTACTGAACTGACTGCCAAGTTAAGCCAACATTCTTAGTACTTGCCTTTTTGCTAACGAAATATTATTACTCATTTGCTACGTTAAATTAATAAAATGATTGATCTATGAAACATAAGGTACAACGGCCAGGGTTTTACAATCACATTATTTCAATATACATCTAAACAGTCTAGAGTTACAATTAACTCTGACATTTACACTAAAAGTTTATTTTTTTATCAGCTTATGGTCAGGTTGTTCGGGTGAACCTTAACAGATGTTTGTTTTGGTCTACACAAGTGATTGGCAAGATTTAGTTGATTCTTAGGTTCATCATATTGTAGAACAAGGAAATTCCTGAACTGCATGAACTGATAAACACATATAAACCGGACCTTCTCTGGTCAGATGGCACCCTGAGAGGCACTGAGGAGTATTATACCTGCAAGGAGTTTCTTGCCTGGCTCTACAATGAAAGGTTATTGATTAATGAAAAAATCCTATGTTTTGGCTTGGTTTTCCAATATAAGGTCTGCTAGTAGTAAGATCATACTCGGTCTGACAGCTGAACGGTGTTTTAAGCACGATGGGAAAAACAAAACTGCTAAATTTGCATCGAAGCATTGAGATAAATTTAACAGTTCCTCACAGCTTAGTTAATAACTTGACCAGTCAAGTTGTTGGCTAAACTGCTTGGTAACCAATCGTTTAATTTTGAACCGATGGCCTCGGAGGTTAGAAAGTCAAGGGAGAAAGTTTTATAAATGTACTATAAGACACCAAAAGATGGTGTGAAGGATGCAATCTCATTCACTCATTTTACTTAATTTTCTTTAGTTCGGGTCGTAAAATGATGTCCCTTATGATTGCCGGTTTTGCATGAAATGACGAGTCGCTATTGACGTTATAATCTGATACTCGCACTGTAACAATAGAAGACAACTCATTTCATCTTTCAGCTAAATTTGAAATTTTCAATCTTGTGAATAATGAGTGCCATTGCGCCGACATACGGGAATCAGCATATGAGCCTAACTAATACTCTTCGCTTCATAGATGTAGTTGATCATGGACTACTGTTTGTAGTGTTCTTAGTAGTCTGGATCAGAGAAATCAGTGCTACATATACTGGTTAATGACATAATTGTAGAGGTAAACCTACATTTGTATAGACCTCAGTCTTTCTTAAAGATAGCAGGACATGCGTGTGAAGGTCTCCCTTCATCAGTGTTAAGTGAGACACTGGCTGTTGAACCGACCAACATGAACCGACTAATATAAACCGACCAACATAAACCGACCAATGTAAACCGACCAACGTAAACCGATCAACATAAACCGACTAACATAAACTGACCAACATAAACTGTCGAAAATAAATCGCCTCACATAAACCGACCAATGTAAACCGCCTAACATAAACCAACCAGCATAAACTAACCAACGTAAACCGACCAACGTAAATCGACCAGCGTAGACCGACCAACGGAAACTGACCAACATAAACTGACCAACATAAACCGACATAAAACTTTTATTTCATCTGATAAATTGGTTTCTGACTTACAGAATTCATCTTTTCCCAAAAACATGCTTAGGATTTATAACTCACAAAACTTTCTGTGATTTTTAAGTTAGAGGCCAAGTATGTCATACAATGAACACAGGCTTTCCAGTATAGAGATATGTGCGCAATGCATGCTAAAAAGTATTTTAAGCCAGAAATATTCTTTGCTCTTAATTTTAGCAGGGTTGGTTTGATATATATCGCTTGATATATACCATCGATATATATCGGTGATAGATATGATATTTTTGGGTAAAAAAATCGATATTGTTGAAAAATATCCATTTATCATTCTGTTTTCACCTTACAACTATTGCTAACAGTCTAAAAACACTGAATAACACCTAAAATCATCAAATACTTGTATAGGGGCCTATTAGGCTTACCCAACATAGACAAACAAAGACAGCCATACCAAGGAAGTGACATTGGCTAGACCAATTAATTAGTGTTTGAGTTGAGAAGAGTTTTTCAGATCTAAATAGTATTCCTTCATCTCAGTACTATCTCACTAACCTGATTATCTCATCTCAAGTTAAACTGCTATATTTTATTGCCTTTTTGGAAGACCAGCCTGCTGAAAACCCTTTGAACTTCATAATCCATGATTTTGAATTGAACATTTTGACACCCAGAAACAGACTTGTAAGAACATTACACTGGCTCACTGAGATGACAGAGTATCTCATCATTTTCTGTAAAAATCTTTCAATGAATAGCTTCAAAGGATTCTGGCTCAGTATAAAACCTATAGATAAATGTGATGATATTACTGACTGCTAGTGTTGAATGTGTGTGTTTTCATCATGTGAACTGGTTCACAGTAAGTTGAGAAGTCATCTCGGTGTGATGAAGGCTGGTAGTAGAGCAGGAGGGCATCAAAAAGCTGTCAAAAAAGTGATTTATTCCTTCTGAAGGTGGGCTATGTAATAAAAGTGGCATCTAGATCAGAATTTCGCGCTGATTTCAAATATCTGGTTGCTACACCTGTCAGATTGTTCATTTTTGAACAATATGATTAATATATTATTTCAAATAAATAAATGTCTGTAATGTTTTATGTGCTTCTACCAACAATGTGATAATGGAAATGGCACATAAATACTAAATAACTAGCAATAGCCTAAGTTGGAATCAATTCTGATAACACTAAAATATTTATTCTTCAAATATTAGAATTGTATTATATAATATTATGTATTCCCAATTTGGTTGATATTGTGGCAGCTTTACAGTTTGTCCTTGATATTCCGCAACTCCTATATCATTACAGATCTGCAAAACAAAATGAAAAGTATTTTTTTAAACAGATGTATATATGATATTTTAGTATACATATATTCATCATTAATGCTTATTACATTGAACCGTGTACTTTATTATGCAAGTGAAATCGCAATTAGTCAGTCTTTTATACGTTATGACATACATGTATATGTATTCTAATCAAACATGAAGCAAACCTTTGGTTACAATACTACTCGAATACTAACCTTCTAATTCACAGTCATCTGAGTCTTCTGCATCACTACTTTCATCTCCATCCTCTTTATTTCTATTGCTACAGCAGCTGCATCTGCATGTGTCCATACGCTTGAGATCTGTATTGTGGCACTGACAGCAACGAGACTGGCACCCAGTTTTGCATCGACAAAACATGTCCATGAGCACATCAGGAGGTGCTGGTTGTTGTGTCATCCATCTAGCTTTAAGCTCTCCACCTTCCATTAACCATCCATGTTGCTGGGGGAATGGGGCATTAATGATGATTTGCGTGGCTCTTCTCCATATCGCGGCTTGATAGGCAGCCCTAGATATATGAAGAATTAACTCATCTAGTGTGGGTGGTAGGTTTGATTGTGATGTGCGAGACAGTGAGCAGAAGATATACCGTGCTTCATTGATTGAATTTGTCTCTTCACCATATAATCTGCATATGAATGTCTCAATAGATTCTCTTATTGCACTATCAACTTCCAAATATGTTCCCAATGATTTCAGTGTGTTACAGAATTCAGGATTGTTCTTTAGTAGCTTGAAGAAAGTTATTATCCCTTTGGAATAGAATGCGCTTACACTGTCGCATCCACTTAGAGCATGGAGCCCGAGCAGTGCTTTGCATCGTTTGGGTGTGAGGACGGTAGACAGACAGCCTGTTTACATATCTCAACTACTTCTTACCACAGCAGTAAATAAATTTCTGTGATGGCAGCTCATCCACTAGAGATAGACAGCTTAGGAAAACATTTGTGTCCTGGCACTTGATTAGAACTTTTGAGCTGGGTTTGCCTTCAATTATTTTTGCTATCTTGCATATCTGCCTCCTCTCTATCTATCTACCTAACTATCTATTGGCTTACAGCGATTGATCCATCAAGGTCATAGCTGATCATGTGGCATTCTTGAGAAAAAGCTGTTACAAGATCTAGTTTCTGCTTCACAGTTGACTTGCTCCATGTATCCTTTAAAAGTTTCACTTGGACAGTCTTGTTTGAGCCATCTGCTAAAAATTCAGACCATTTTGGCACTGATTAGTTCAGACTAAACACAGCAACCTTCTGCCTTCGTTTAACACTTCTACGACTTCTCTCACCTCCTTTAATGCTGATATCAGGGTATGTGTCACAAACAAAATCCGCATGGCATGTGTGATACACGCTTGCAATACTAACTATCCGTTGCAAAAGCTGACTTGCAACCGTGCCAAAAGTTGGAGGAGCTTTCAGGGTCTGAATTTCGACCATAACATCAACCACAACAGCGTCAAAGACTGGTAGCTGATCCTGGTTAACATAGATTGAAGGTTGATCATCAACATCTTTCTCAACAGCAGCCATCAGAGCCGACTTAGCAGTCTTCAATATAAAGCCATCAGAGTTAGCCAGGGACTAACTGATGTTGCCAAGAGAGAATGATAACACTTTTCTTAAATACAAGTTACGCTGTTGGCTGATCCCTAACAAATTCGCAAACAGTCTGTGCGAACACTCTAGGACTTTTTCTTTTGATTTCTTCTTAGCTGATGGTAATGTAGTGATGGTTTTGAGCTTGTTTGACTTGATGGATGCATTGAAATCAATCTCTTGGGTGCTTAACCTCTTCTGGACAAATTCTGAAAGCTATTTCTCTCCTATCACATTTGCCATTTCAAGATCCTGCTTCACTTCAATAGAGGCTTTTGCACCACTGGTAATATGTACTAGCTTGGTGGTTTGAAACGCAAGCGAATTTATTCTTGCTGTTATGAGTTTTTCATGACTTTCCTCATCAGCCTTCCATGCCTTTTCACATATCTCATAATTTGCTGCATCCGAATCACTAAGCACTAGCATCTTCTTCATGTCTGTATGTGCAGCTGTTCGTTCCGGGTGAGATAGAGTCCAGCGTTGAGAGGCGGATGATTCTCGGTAAACTCTATGATTCCACCGTGAGACTTTGAGTCTCTTTTAACTGTTTGCTCAATAGGTTGATCACAAGCGATAGAGCTGAATGGACAGTGATGTCGTGATTGATAAGTAAAATACCCCTTATTCATAAGAGCCTCGCTATGCTATGTGATACTTTCAGATTGGTCATCTCTGCATAGTACAGCGTGCCATATTTAGCGTAGTTTGTGTGATCATATGCAAAAAACTAAGGAAGGGTCATACATGTAATTTATATATACATGTATTTCCAAATTGTAGGCTATAATACGTCATGTAAACTGCAGAGTTAGTTTTGCTGCTCACAAAATGTGCAGACAAAAATGAAAATGTTTTCTTTTTCTCCCACCAAAGTACCATCATCATGGAGTAAAGTAATACATATCTAGTCTCACCTCTTTTGCTGTATCACATTCTTTCTGTCTCTTCTCATGTCTTTTCTCAGCTCTTTCCATAACGAGTTTGTTACAATACTTTTTATAACAGTCATAATGAAATAACAAGTCCGAACTCTCATCAAATGCTTAGCACTTTTTGAGCAATTTCACATTGAATGCTCTCTTCTTTCAATATCAACCATCTGTTTGAATACTGTTTGGCCGTCTCATATTGAAGTTTAGGGTTTCATTCACAGACTGATCAAGACAGTGAAACAAGCAGTCTTGCTACATCCTTGGCATAGGTTAAGAAATGCTGAGAGTTGACTCAACTAATCTCAAATAAAAACATTTATTAATTTTCGAGATTATAAAATAGTTTTCTATGTCTGATATGTAAGGTTTTCTAAGCAAACTTGGAGTTGCCCCCTCTCATTTCAAAAGTGCTCTCTAGTTCAGAAATGTGCAAACACATAGGTGTAGAAACATTATAATCGAATTCAGCATAAATTTCTGACTATGAAATATCTTTGTTTGAGTAGCCCACCCTCCGAAGGAAAAGGCTGAAAGATAAGATTATGTTCCTGCTCTACTATCGCAAGCTGGTGTTTGTTTACAAATATCTAAACTAGACAAGAGTAGGACATTAGAACATGTTTGGACTATCATAGTGTGTATTTACTATTTGCACTATTTTGTTTGCGCTTTGCATTCATGTCATGATTTCCAATTCAATGTTTGACGAACATTTTCATATTTATCACTATTATTATTATAATAGGCCTGCAATAAATCAAGTGTTTGGTATTAAACATTGCTGACTGGTCCTATAAAACCTATAAAATACATCAATCACAATGTAAACACCATATGAGTTCAACCTAGCTTCAAATTTTTTTCAAAACTGTCATTTGTTTCAAAAATATCATAAATATCATGATATTTATCAGTGATACGATATTTTTAAAAATATCGATGTTTTTGCCAACCCTGAATTTTAGTCATTTTCAAAATGAACTTTAAATAATTATACGACAACCCTATCAAGTAACCTTTATAGAAAACTATAAATCTAACCTTTCAAGTATAAATTGCGGTGTTCCTCAAGGTTCAATCTCTGGTCCAACCTTATTCTTACTACAGTCAAACCTGGATAACTCAAACTTCACGGGACCAGGTGAAAGTGTTTGAGTTATCAGAGCGTTCAAGTTATTAGAGCACTGTCATAAGTCCATGTAATTATTAGTAGATACATGTACATATACAAACTATAATATAAATCAAAAGCATGAATGGCTTGTTTCAAATTAAATGCTTCTAATGTAGTTTAAAAATTTTTTATCAGACACTATAGAGATTGTTCTATCACTTGAGATTTGTTTTTTGTTTTATGTGATGTGACTGCCAGGACATTTTCAGATTAAACTTGTCAAAACTTGATTGCTGTTGAAATGCTCCGAAGAAAAGACATGTTTTTCTTTTGACCGTTTTAATCCCGTTTTAACCAAGATCAATTTTGCCGATTTTCTTGAAGTTTATGCGAAGGTTACCTCGCTTTTCCTAGCCTTCGTAAGACCATCGCTAAGCGGATGTTTGGTAAAAATCAAATTTCACCAAACCTTTAGAAAAGTCGTTGACGAAAATATTTTGCTGATGATGGTAATACAGATGCCTACAAACTACTAAAAGTTGAGGTTTATCTCTATGGCTTGGAATAAAGTGATATTCTAAAGCGATAACAACCGTCTCGGTAGCCGTTGGCCAAAAAACCGTTTGAGTTAACAAAGTTGAGGTCGAGTTATCTGAATCAATTTATCATTGCGTGGAAATGGACCAAACAAAACCGTTCGAGTTAACCATGTGTTCGAGCTCTCCGAGGGCGAGTTATCCATGTTTAACTGTATATCTTTATGATCTTGTGTCATCTACTAATCATTTAAAATCTATTCTATATGCTGACGATACCAGTTAATTTTTTTAGTTTAACAACTTGAATAATGACATTGATATAGTTAATATTGAACTTCAAAAAATTGAACAATGGTGTAATACAAATAAATTAACTGTAAACATGGACAAAACAATGTACATTGTAATGAGAAATCATCAAAAGAAAATTGAATTAGAAAAATCAATTAAATTATTTGATCTGGAGTTAAAGGAGACATCTTCGATCAAATTTTTAGGAATTCATTTGGACAGTCACCCGATATGGGACACGCACATCAATAAGCTAAATAAGCAGATATGATCTGTCAGGCCTGATTAGTAGATGGTCTAAATTTTTACCCAGAAATATGAAACTAATATACAGCGCGTTTATTAACTCTAAAATTAGTTACTGTCTGGAGTCATGAGGAGATGCTCCATATTGTTATTAAAGAAAGCACTAATATCACACAAAAATATCATCTCGGTTCCTGTTTGTACAGCTGTCTGTGTTGCCTGTTGATAAACTTTAGCAGTATAAAATTCTCTTGATAGCTCATTAAAAGTTTTATTCAAGTGCTGACAAACAACAAAAGATTCACACTATAAATCTATAACACAAGATTTTTAGAAAACCATCTACCTTTACCGTTATTTTATACTGCTTCAGGTCAAACAACAATCGATTACAGAGTACTATCACAATGGCAGTCTTCCAATAGTTGTAGAGTTAATGTTAACAGCCGTTTGTTAGGCCTAGATTAATTCAGACTTGCTGTTTGAGTTTGGCAATTCCTGTGGGCCCAGCCCTTCGACATGCTGCAGTGCTACTGCGCATGTTGGCCTTAACAAGTAGGAATTAAGCTTATATTTATTTTGTTTAACTTGATCAATATTATAACTATATCTTCATTTTGCTTAATGTTATACTGTATTTCTACTAATTGATGAAATAAAATACACACACACTCAACTGTTTTAAATTATTGTCATCAAATCTCTCACCCGCTTAGGACTTTCACATGACTTGTAATAGTAATAAAAAGCATAATGCTATATATTATAATATTGGGCCTAATCTATAAATTAGTTGTCTATAGATTTTATGTATGTAACTATGTAAGGCGTACCAAGTTGATCAACTATGTAAGGTCTACCAAGTTGATCTTATACTAACAGTTTAAAGACATCAATGATGCACACAACAACATCAGTTCATATGGCTGTTATTTTAAAGACATCAATGATGCACACAACAAAATCAGTTCATATGGCTGTTATTTTAAAGACGAATGATGCACACAACAACATCTGTTTATATGGCTGTTATTTTAAAGACATCAATGATGCACACAACAACATCAGTTCATATGACTGTTATTTTAAAGACGAATGATGCACACAACAACATCTGTTCATATGGCTGTTATTTTAAAGACATCAATGATGCACACAACAACATCAGTTCATATGGCTGTTATTTTAAAGACATCAATGATGCACACAACAACATCTGTTCATATGGCTGTTATTTTAAAGACATCAATGGTGCACACAACAACATCTGTTCATATGACTGTTATTTTAAAGACATCAATGATGCACACAACAACATATGTTCATATGGGTGTTATGTGTGTGCAAATTGGTTAATCTTATAGGAGCAACTACCCTACAGGATGGAAATATTCGTTGGTTATAAAAATTCGCGATTTTGCGAACAGTCAATTCCGCGAATTATTAAATTCCGTGAATAATTAGTTCTATTTTTAATCACAAGGAAGAATAACTACTGCATCAAATAAAAAACTAGTCGCTAGGCTAGTTTTTAATATAAATACTAAACGTAGTTGAGTTCCAAAACATTTTTAAAATCATTGCCTGGGCTTTGAGCTAACACCATTGCCAATGCATCACATTTATTTAAAAAATTATTCAAGGTTGTCACAAGATATGCAGAATGGCGTCATCACAAAAATAGCCGCTAGGCAGAAGGACTAAACGTAGCCGAGTTCCAAAACTTTTTTAAAATCATCGCCGGGCTTCAAGTTTTATTGCCATTGCATCAAACTTTACAAAATTATTCAAGGTTTTCACAAGTTATTCGGCATGGCTTCATCATCGCAAAAATCTCTCCTAGTCTTTTTACATTGAAATCAATTCCATCAATCTCTAATACTGAAGTTGAGAACCATCATGATTCTGATCTGGACGTTATGGTATGTATTTGATTTGCAGTGCAGATACGCTTTTCCATAATTAACTGCATTAGTTAACTCTTTTGTTTAAAAACTGATCGCTTTCATTAAATACTTCAGCTATTGTTTTTGTACTTCCGTAACACTTATTAATATTTTTTCTTTTTGTGTTTACTGCAGATTGAGAATGAAACAAGCTACTCCGATTACGAAAACTAGAGACAAGTAGTAATATTCATAGAGGCAGGAATATTGGCAGAGAAGCAACCAGTCAACCTAGACCCCCTTCATCGACAACAACTCCATGATATCGCTGCAGCAAACATGATTAAATTATATATTTTATTTCATGTATAGATATATTATAACTTATTACAAACATGAGTGTACAAATAAAATATTTCGAATACAAATAAAATTTTACGAATGATGAATGGAGTAAATATAAACAGTTTAGTCTATATGGCGGTTGTCTAGAGCAATAAAATTAAACTGATACTCTTGATAAGTGAATACTAGCGTGTAATGGTGCTCTCTCACTAGTTATTTTGGTAATAGCAGTCCTATATCGCTGTCACTGTCTTGGGTAGATGTTAAAGGCGATTCTCTCACTACTACATGGCTGGTAAGGAAGTTATCATCAGAACTCTCCTCGTGGCTTACTATTGCAAAGTTCTGCCGGTTGGCCAAAGATTTGTGCTCGTAAAGGCGTTTTTGTTAAAACAGATATATTCTCCTCGTAAGTAGCTGCGGTCACTTCTATCTACCTCAATTTCCAGACTTCCCTGAATGATTCGTGATCCTCTAAGAATGACATATACCACCCTTGCAGTATTGTGCTGGCGTGTATGATGAAAAATCTCTCTCTCACACTAAAACAAATAATGAAGCGGTAGGGATGGAAAAAATAAATATTGCGTTTTACTGAAGAACCAAAGTAAAATTCAACTAATTTAGTAAATGGTTTTGAAAAAACTCATTACTTACCACAAATTGTTGGTTCATCAAAGGCTTCCAAATCTATGAATACTCGTAAAAACCTCTGAACGCAGCAAAAAAATTATAGCTTAGCTGTCCCGCCTTAGCACGATCCACCCGTAGTTGTAAGCTAAATAGAAAACGAAACACGCAATGCGCGCATGCGTAGGGTTAACTCTATTGGTAGACGTAATAGAGTTAACTCTTCGTAGAGAGTAGCAATTTTCAGCCGTGAATAAATTAATCCGCGAATATGCATGAAATGGCAATTTTCGCGAAATATAACTCCGCGAATAAATTCATCCTGTAGGGTATTAGTTCATAGCATGTACCTGCTGACAGTATGTTAGTGCCTAGCTATATAATATATCTATTGTCTACCTGCAGTCCAGTTAAAGATACCATTATTGTAAATGATCGCTGGGCAGATGGTACAGCTTGTCAACATGGTGGATATTTCACTTGTAAAGACAGATACAATCCTAAGGTAAAGCATTTGTATACAGAATAAATATACACGACAGCAAGCATAAGAATACAATTGTATTAATGCATATAGATGGAATCGCTCTTATGTTACCAGCTTTTGGAATTGTTTCACCTTATATTTGTTTACGCAATAGTTTGTTGACTGATCATGAAAACTGGTTTTTTGTATATGTTCATGATTTTATAGCAAAATTTGATTATTAATGCAAAATCTACTGCATTGGTGCAGTAGATTTTCCTTTTTAATGTTGTAAGGCTGCTTTCACTGGCTTACTGTCTAAAATACCTGTGGGAACAATTTT
The DNA here is from genome assembly GCF_963576615.1 of Watersipora subatra. Lineage (NCBI taxonomy): Eukaryota > Metazoa > Bryozoa > Gymnolaemata > Cheilostomatida > Watersiporidae > Watersipora > Watersipora subatra. The sequence goes on from NC_088711.1 coordinate 28,380,142, forward strand.
AGGCGTTTTGACATTATGGCCTACAAACTGCTGTCACTGCAGCTGCTTTTGTAGTTTTCAGAACACTTCTATACTTATTAGAAGTGTTCTGATGAAATTTGTATGTAGATGTGATCCTAAGTCGAGGCTTGGTATAGTAACCTTTCTATAGCATATATTTACTACAACAATCGCAGTACAATTTTAGGTATTTTTGCTGTTTCATGTTTGGCAGTCTCCAGAACATCTTTGCATTCTTGGGATATCTTTATTGACATTAAACTCACTTATTGTTTGCTGATTTTAGGTTCTGCAGAAGAGGAAATGGGAAAGTTGCAACACACTTCAGAACAGTTGGGGCTACCGGAGAGATGCTGATCTGCAAAATTTTCTTACTATAAAAAGCATCCTCACTACGCTAGCTCAAGTGGTGAGGTAAGATTCCATATAATGCATTATGGAAGAACAATCTGTAGGTCCGAAGAGTATTGTTAAAATATGTATATTGGAATCTGGTATACACAAACACATTGGCTGTGTTTTATTTACTAGAAATTCCCGTCATACAGCCCACGGCCAGAGTGATATTGGAACAAAGAAAGGGTACTGCTGGTTGAGAAATGCAATATTAGCAGTCAAATGGCATTGCAGTGCAATAGGATAACTGCAATGGTAGCTGCAAAGGTAGCTGTAATGTACTGGGTGTTGTTATGTACAACAGCAATAATGGAAGGAAAAGATTATATGTTTATATCTCTCCCCTGCAATAGGAGAAATGCAATATTAGAAGTAAAATGGCAAGCTGCTGTGTAATATACACAGTTTGAAAGTTGGTTGTGTTGAATGCAGAATGGTTTTGACAGCGATCTGTAACCAAATGAAAAAATGAGTCATGATCACAGAAACCATGGTTAAGTCAGGTGTGTGAGATATAGAGTTATATACACTAGCAGAATGAGAAAATTCTCAGTTATTTTGCAAAGAAAGTTTGATTTTAGCTTAAATACAGTAGATTTTCTGGTCAATAAACTGAATGCATGTTTACCATTAGTGCGAAAACATAGTTTTGAGAAAACTGGTGTTAAAGTTTGAGAAACGAAAACCAATGCACAATTTTGTTTACATTGCAAAATGTCATAGCAACCAATATCAAGAAGTTGTGATATTTATCTAGATTTTTGTATTTACATGCAAAAGATTATGCTCAATTTAAAAATCCAAACAGATTTTAGTTGGTTTTCATAGAAATAGCTGTATATCTATAAGAAAGTGTAGGCCTATAACTTAATTTTGCAGATATTAAAACAGCTTGGCAGTACCATGATATTGGGCACAGCCGTAGTATCACCAACAAAATCTTTAGAAAAATAATAACAGTAACATATTGCCCAACATCGGTCACTATATACTTCGATCTTGTAAATTCAAATGATTATTCTTATGATTAAATCTTATAAAATCGAATAATTATTCTTATAATTAAATATTGTCATAATCTTATAAGAATCGTTAGAGAAATATCATCATCATTTCCTTTACTTTCACTGTTTTGGACAGCAGTTGGAATACCAAAGTACTCATTATAAGTGCCAAAAATGTCAGTTACTTTGAAATCGACAAAAAAGAAACGATTATATTTCAGTACTTCTATGTTAATCACGGAAACCTTTGGCAATTGGACAATGCCATAGACTGGTGAAATGCGCACGTTTTTCTCGTTAAATGCGCACGACTTAATGGTTCTACTCTCTGTCGCACGGCCTTATCGGCGTTTCGTTGGCCGGTCTTAATTTTGATTAAAAAAAGCTTGTCAAGTTTTAGTGGCGATTTTAGGCCAAATCAATCTGTCTATTTATGTATAATCCGATCAGATGGGTTAATTTCAGGATATTGTCTACAAATTTCATAGACTTGGTAACATATTTAAATAGGTTTATGTGTTTTGTATCGTTATTATAATTAAACGACTCCATAGAAAAATAGTTAAATTTGTTGATGAGATTTGGGCACAAGGGTTTGGGACGGCTGTTCATGAATAATTTTGGTGAGTTGTGTGCTCATATGCATTTATCATAAAGCTCCCAAACAATCGCTTCGCTCGTGTTTGGTGGTGGGAAAAGAATTTTTCACTCTGTGCACGCATGGTTTGATCTGTTTGGGCCATACTTACTGTGACTCCTCTCTACCGAATGTTTCAGTTGTGGTGGAAACTACCTCCTCAATGTTGGACCCACCCATGATGGTAGAATTCTACCAATATTTGAGGAGAGGTTGAGACAGATGGGGGCGTGGCTTAAAGTCAATGGAGAAGCGGTATATGCTAGTTCACCCTGGAGATATCAGAATGATACGGTTTCTGGCAATGTCTGGTAAGTTTTGGTATAGTTAAAGGTTGACTTGCAACAAAATTCACATTACAGTTATTTGGTATCAAAAGATTCTCCATGTCTTACTCTGCTGTATTGTAGGTGCAAAATATGTGGAAATGTGATAACAAGCTCTTAAAAGCCCAAAAACAAACAGTTAATCGCAGCCATCACGAAAACGCTGTAGATTGGAATTTCTTTCCAAAGCGGCTCATGACGCAGTTGAACACGATGGCTTCTGTTTACACTTTCATGCAGCCTCAATTGCTGAAATATTTTCACAAATATACTTCACTCATTCAATAAAACCATGTCTGTTGTCCTTATGCGTCTATTTCATCATTATTGTAATGCTGTCACTTTGAGCACTGGTATCTCAAAACCTACCGTAAAAATTTGTTTAATTTTTTCACCTTAGCTCGAAGGAATGCATATCATCCTCTGATAAACATGGCGAGCCTGTTGGTCACCTGTGATAGTCGAAAAATGGTGCAGAAATTATTCGCGCTGTTTGGCAGAAAGTATGGGTCACATGATCCGATTACGACTAGATGATTAGACCAAGCTGAATAAAACTGTAAAGCAGCGAGCATCTATATTTAATAAGGGCTTTCCGGTAAAACCCGAAGTGTTTGGCATAAACTAGTGCTACGTGACGTTTTATATTGAGCCTTTTATTGGCCTTTAATTTTACGTGAGAACATCATGTGTCAAAACAATAACCACAATGTTTGAGTACGTCGTCAAAATAAAGCGATTCCAAACTACGACGTGTTCGTGCTGGCTGCGATTAACTGTTCATTTTTGAGCTTTTAAGAGCTTGTAATCACATTTCCACATATTTTGCACCTACAGCAGAGTAAGATATGGTAAACCTTTTGATACCATATAACTGTAAAGTGAATTTTGTTGCAAGTCAACCATTAAGGGAAAGCGGCTCTGATGACAATGCCTTGCATAATGTTAAGTGTTGGAGTATTATTAGTTTATTACTCAATTGTTATGTTCTTATTAAGGTACACACAGAAGAAGTCAAACAGTTCATCAAGTGGATACAGTGTTTATGCATTTGTACTCGAATGGCCTGAGAATAATAAACTTACACTGGGTGCCCCCATAGCCACCCCTACTACAACTATTAACATGCTTGGATACTCAGGTGTTAATCAGTACTTTGAGTACAGCAGAAGGAGAGATGGAGCTGGTCTGGTAGTCAAGTTTCCTTACATTCCACCAAACAAGTTACCTTCATTCTATGCCTGGGTACTTAAACTAGACAACCTTCATAACTAAGGTGTTTACATAGGAAACTGAATGACAATCTACAATAGAAATAAGGTGACAAATGATCAGAATATAATGATATTTTATTGGCATTATTACTTGTGTTATCTATTGATAATCATACTCATATACTCATTATTTGTATTGTTTATTGTTTTTACAATATCATCTCAAATCATTTTTCATTTTCTTCCTAACTGAACAATTGTTGGTACTCATAGGTTTTTGACATTTTCTGTTTCATCATGCACCATTTTTTGCTATGTTTACTTGCAGTTTGGTAACAATAAATACAACCCACAATCACTTGATGTTTATATATTATCTGTGACAAGGAGGTCATAGGAACATTACAAAGACATTTACAGCTTGCAATGTTTAAATTCCAGCTTGAGCCAATGTCTTCCTCAGCCCTCCAGTTTTGCCAACTGAAAAGCAAAGAATGTTTACTATAATAAAACGAACATTCCGAGGTAACTACATTTCAATTTTAAGGTTTAAGCTTTGTGTTAATGCTTCAAACTAAATTCATATTCTAAAAATATCATTTGGTGTCATGCTGTGAATTGGTCATCACCTTGGATGAATTAACAGTTTGTCCTAGAGCCTGGTTAACACTGATTCCCATGTACAAACTGATGAAACCTCTTCGTGAACAGACTAGCAAAGTTTTTTTACCACATTACAAATGTTTCCGGAAAGGTGTGTGGGCGAAGTTACAAGTCTCAAATGTGAACCACTCTTTATAACAGCGATGCTGCCAAATGTTGACTAACCATAGTGAGTAGGCAGCACAAATTGTCGCTTTTCGATTATTCGTGACATCATAGCCTTTACTCCTGGCCAGACAGAGTTGACAACTTCTGGAATTCTACTCTCGGGGAGTATAAATCCTGAGCCATCGGCATCATTCGGTGGTAACTCAATGCAGTACGCATATGTAGCGCCGGCGCCACCATATGCCCAGTCATCTGATGCTCCGGCTGAAGGATCTACATTTCAACAATATTCTTATTTTGATATAAGCAAATATTGAGCTCAGTGAAAGTATTTTGCCAGACACCAAACAATGCCTTTAGCCAGCATGGATTGTCTTCTTTGGAATCTGATGATACCAACAAACTCATAAAAAATGGCTGTACTATAGTTTGAGAACTGTAGGTAGTTGAGTAGCCCTGTTTACTGTAGTGGTCCAACCAAGCGAGAGTAGCCCTGTTTACTGTAGTAGTCCAACCAAGTGAGAGTAGCCCTGTTTACTGTAGTAGTCCAACCAAGCGAGAGTAGCCCTGTTTACTGTAGTAGTCCAACCAAGTGAGAGTAGCCCTGTTTACTGTAGTAGCCAACCAAGCGAACAATGAACCACAAAGACATAGTAAGACTTTATTTACATACAAATGAGGATAAGGGGTGCTTTGCTCTCACCACATTTTATTGTCAGTCATATGCACTTACAGAAACTTTCTTTGATTCTTGTTTTGCCATCGGAATAAAATTAAAGTCATGGTGTGTTTCAGCCGTTAGTCTGTTTCAGTTTGAAAATCACTATTCATATTATTTATCTAAAAGCTTACAAAGCACAAGAACTGATTTCCTGTTTGCTACTGTTGTTATGTGACATGAACTGATTTCCTTTTTGCTACTGTTGTTATGTGACATGAACTGATTTCCTGTTTGGTACTGGTGTTATGTGCATAGTAGTACATTGTTTCTAAGGTGCAGGCGCTGTGGGTTCAGGAGCACACAAATTGAATATTTCCTATTTATATGAATGAGCTGAAGTCAGACAACAAAGTCAGACAGAGTACAGTCAGTCACCTACGTATATATGGTATGAGGTTTGTCACATGATTACAACATAAGTTGTGTTAGATATGGTTAGTAGCTAATGTCTGTTAATATAAAACTGTCATATAAATAAAAAGTAAAGAAAAAATAGAAAGTTTCATGTAAAAGTGTTTTATATTAATCATGTTAATCTTTTATAAAGAACATAAGCTTATATTTATACATACATAGCTCTATGGCAGCATTTCCCACGATCCATTGTTCTCCAGTGATCTCACGTATAGTTTGGGCTCCAGCCTGGCCAACATCATCCTACCAAAAATATATAGTTTTTTTTACCACAGATTTAGGCTACATAATTACCGACCAATAAGCATGTTTAACACAACAAATTTAGTACATTTTTCAAAGCAGCTTAACTAATAGTGTGGCTAAGGAAGTGGATAGTCTTGGAGTTGCTGTTATAAAGAGTTACAGGTATATAAGTACATATGTTGTAACTGTTTAAAATGACTGAACTCAGAAATTTTGTAACTCATATTTGTATGAAAAAAAATCTACGTTACCATGTTTTTTTTATCCGTACAGCTGCTACACAAATTACAAAATACATTATGAAATAATGCATGAGTTGAGAAGGAATAGAAATATCAAAGTTAGGCATCTGAGGAGCCTGATCAGCTATTTTGACTGATAAAATAAATGAACTAATAAGGAAGTTTTTAGGAGATGTATCGCATCTTAATTCATAGCATGAAAAACAACTGCCTCTTATAGCATGTAAATTACAGTTTGAATAATGTGCATGTACTTGTTATGTCTGCATTGCTAAATATTTACTTTGTGTTATCGATGAGGCGCTGTATTTTTTAGGTATTGAATGTTTGCAGAAACACCTGAAGACATGGTATCCTCCAGTCAGTTGTCACTGTGAGACGCACTCTAAAAACTGCCTAAAAATCTAAAACTAGGCTACTTAAGAATGCAATTTAAGAATGTGATTTTTTGCTGTCCAATTTTAAAAGGCAATCGCGAATTACATTTGCATATTAGCAATTTTTGAGATGTAGTTTGTTTACCTTTTTTTAACGCAGATCAAATGAGACACAGGTTTATCACAGTAGTAGGTAATTACCTAACACTTCGATTTCCTTTTAAAAACTGTTGTTAGCTGAAGAATATTAGCAGCTAGAAAAGAAGCAAAAGCTTGTGAATGAAAAGTTTTCCATCACTAAAATATTATACGCTGTGCGACAGATTACTTCGATACAGCAGATAATCACAAAGACACTCGCTGTAACTCATGATTTACTGCTCAAATGTGATCTAAGGTCACAAGTTCACTTTCAAGACCAAAATGTAAAACTCAGAACTCTCATTGTCTAGCTTGAGGTCTAGCTAGCTAGGTCTGTCTCCCACGGACAGACAGACCTATTGTATCTGTATGCTTGCTCACAACCTGTACTATACCAGTTGATCTCTCCCTAAAACTACCCACCCTCACTCTACTCGCAAATCCCGCTAGATCTACTACTACCGCCATCTACATATACTTCAGCATTTGTATGGCACCAAGTTTGTTACCAAGTTTTAGAAAGATGGAATCAGCTACCTGCTAACATCTGAAATTCAATCAACCTATTTAGGATGATCTTAAGGTTGCACCTGCTGTCGAGGCTGGAGTAGTCTGCGTGTTGTTGAGCTGCCTTTTTTATTTTTTTATTTAAATCGCAGTGAGTTTTCATCCATGTGAGCCACACCCACTTACTACTCCCCAACTGGGCTCTGAACCTCGCTCGATTAGCACAGCTATTGTGCATTTAGAGCCTTCCTCGGTGATTTTTATGGTGTATTTGTTCGCAATCGCCTTTTTTCATGAAAAAATAAAATTCCATTCATTTAATGAACAAATCCTAGTCATTCAGGAACGAGTTCAAAAGTGTGACGCCTAAATAAGTATAGCCTGTGTACCATAAGTGACACAAGCCTGCATAGCAAATGATTTAGTAAACCATATTAAAGATGTTGATACAAACTAAATTACGACGGCTAATAAAGCTGCGTTGAGCTGCGTTGAAGGATAAAAACAATATACAAAGGTGATACAGAAGGGTCCAACTTACCAGATCGTCATGATTAGGTGCATAGTCACGGTCATACCCCCAGGGAAAAAGCAGGTACTGGCCATAAGAATGGAAAGACAGGTAGACTTCAAGGTTATCTAAGGCCAACAGGAAATCTCTCAGGTTTTGACTCTCCGGCTCTGAGAAAGCATTTGGCCCACGGTAGATTTCACTGCAGGGATTTGTTGATGTCCCGGAACCTATGAATTTAAAACAGTTATAATCAAAGGCTTCCTGTTACAAAAGGAACTATGATTGCCAGTTACTCTAAAGCAGATTCTCATGACAGGCTGGCGACTGAGGGTGAATACTACCCGCCCCTTTGTCGAGATCTTATTGACTTCTTTCATTCATCTCTGTTCTGCTTGCGTTTTAGGACACAAGATTTACTGTAAATCAGCTATAATCAGTGAGTTATCTTTAGCATTGTACTGCCGCTGTGATATAGTTAGTTTTGTAGTCTAATATGTGTTGCCTCTGATGAGGTGCGCACTCAACCAACTGAGTATAATTCTAAAGCACTATAAAATAATAATAGAATTATTCCAGACAGGAAACATGCAATACAATGTCTGACTAAGATATAGGTCTGAGGCTACACAAAGATCTTGACTGAAACCAAAAACTAAACTAAATATCATTAAGGTAACAGCTTGTAATGTATTTTTAAAAATGATAAAAATTTTATTATAAGCATGCATGTACAAGTGAAAATAATCCAATATATTACAAATAAATATAAACATGCAATGGTGTTTTCTTTGTGGTTCCTGATGGACTATCCAGATTACACATATAACTATGATAACACCCATCTCTGGTAATCCCCTTAGCAACGACATGCTGTCAAGGTTGCTTTGATTTTCAGAAGATCTATCCGCTATTTATATGAGTCTATAGGTTTTGGCAAACGATTGAAATTACAAAAAAAAATTATTTATTGTGTTCTTGGAGAAGCTTTAAAATGAGTCAGTTAAAAAGGAATGGTGCTATACTAACTTTCACAGTCAGTGAAAAGTAGTTAATACAGTCTAGGATCAGGGAACCTGCTTTTATATACACGACTAGGCTCCAAAATGTAAAACAACTGACACTAGTACACCAAGCATCAGAATATATTAACAACACAAACCAACAGAAGTTAGCTGCTTCTGTACTGTTTGAGCGTACTACCTCTTACCTCCAAACATATAACCAAAATTTCTGTTAAGGTCTACACCATAACATTGCCTTCTTGACGGCTCGGCCCTGTTCTTCCTCCACATTCTGTCCTGCAACCAGATATGATAACCATTAGATATTTCTAGAAGAAAACTCTCCTTCCAGTGACATGCTTTTTAAATCACAGCAGCGACAGTTTTTCATTTGTCAAAGAAATAATATTTTCTGAGTTTTAGTAGAAAATGAAGGGTGAAAATGAGCTGATAATTTGCCAGAACAGCTCAATAAGAACTGTTGTTCAAATCAAGAGTAGTTGCCTTTAGCATAGCAATGGCCATCTCTTGCTAAGAATTCACTATTGATGGTATTTAGTAGAGCATAATGCTATTGGAATACTTCATGATTGATGCTAATATAACTGTAAAACTTATCACACTGATGCAGTGATAACAAATATTGAACGCTAATCTGGTAATAACGCTACATCATGCTAATATGGTAATATAACATATTAAATATGTTATTATTAAATTATTATTAAATTTTAATAATAGCTAGTGATAGTACAATAATATAGCATTATGGTAATACATGTATAACATTGTTAATTAAAAACACGTATTCTATCACTCACATTCTACAAGAATGTAAAACTCACAAAATTGTCACCTAAAAATTATCAGCGTGTCTCAAGTTCACGCCTTTTGAGTTATAGTTCAAACAAGAATCTCTTGGGGCTGACAATGATGAGGAGATTAATTTGGAACCGTGCCACAACATGAATCGGCATGCTGGTTGGTCCTTGAATCACCCATTGAAGGAATGCAGTGCTAAAACGGGCCACGGATCAGTAGCTGCCACCCAAAACTCTAGACCTGGCTCAATGCGTGTCATTTTAGCCAACAAGTGCGAGTGGCTAGTAAAAAGATAAAGCAATAGTTGGTGAGTACAGCTGCACCATAGTCAGACCGGTAACCTATATTACTTAATCAGCTGACCTAGCCGTTTCACGCAAACATGCAACGTCAGAGCTGGCAAAACTATCCTTTGTTTGCGGCTCAGCAAAAATCAATGAAAACTGTACTACATGTATAATTATTGAGATGACTCCCAACAAACTTAGTTTGTGTTTTAGGTTGGCGTCTTGCAATTTCTACTGATCATGCATCTACATGCGCTGACCCCTACAGTATTTATTAAAACACAATAATATATGTTTAGACAAAGCAAAAGACTCTGAAGCATCACTGAAGTTGCAGATAGTATGTACTAGTTCTCAATTAAAAGAAATAGATTTCTTGAAAAATAGTTGAAACACACGAGCTCTCCATTGGTGTTTTCAATCTAAACAATTTGGTAGACTGAAGTCACTTGCCTACAAAAGCTTTTTTGCTCCAAGTACCAAAACTAAAAATAGTGCAACAGCATTGATAAGATTATTCTAGTAGGAATTGTCTACACATTATCATGATACAATTCATCTACATCACACTTTTACCTACAACCACCTCTACATGGGAAGTTTTTGACACAGAATGTACAATTTTAACAAAAATTTATTTTGACAGACCACGTAATTTCCCATAAACAGCATACTTATTTTTAAAAATGTTCCAATTTGGTAAGTAAAAATAAAAAAGCTAATAAATATATAATTTACTAGCTGCATTACCCGTGTTCGGGAACAGATTTACGTAAAGCAATAGTTTTATTGAGAGTTGTCTTTCATACTGTAAAACAACTCCAAATATGCAATCTACTGAAATTTTTGTGCTGATCTGACTGCATACACATATGCAGTTGTACATGTCAATAATGTTGGAGAGACCAATGGAAATATGCAATGGGTTTTACAGCTAGTCTACGATGCATCAGTCTCGAACCAATCAAATCGGAATAGTCCTAATTTTGTACGCAGAACTGATAATGAAATTGACATTGCTAGGCCAACTGAAGTTCTTCAAACTGGCAGTATTGAAAAGTTTTACATATTTTAAGAAATTCTAGAAAATATTTTGCTATTGCACTGCTTAGCTATCACCAGCATTTATTGAATTGAGACTTCTACATGCTTGAAACACTAATCATGACTCACCAGCTCTTCGTCTGTAGCCTGTGTTTTGACATGGTATATACAAACTGTGCAGCAGTATTGTGGTTGTTGATAAAATTTATTATCAATAAAATCTACTATATAAACTACATATGGCCTTTCACCTTTCCAACGTAAGGCATTACATCTGGAGCATTTTTGGACATTCGTCCCATAGAAAAATTCGGCCCTATACTGTGTTGCAGGACTGTAGTCAAGTGCGAAGTTTTCTGTCCATACGCGGCGCCTGGTAGCAGCTGCTGTAGTCAGTGCATCTCGCTGTTGTCGCCGTTTCATCTGCTCAAAAAATGCAGCTCGCCGAGCAGCTATTGTAGCTAGTGCATCATGTTCTTGTCGCCGCTGCATCTGCTCGGAGGTTTCTGCACGCCTGGCCGAAGTAGCGGCTGCTCTGAGCCGTTTGAGTCGCTGCTGGGTCGGTTCAGTAGTCTCTGCACTTCTAGCGGCTTCTATTCTGGCCTGCTATCGATGTACCTGTGTTTGTTCAGCGGTTTCTGCTCTTCTAGCAGCTACTATTCTGTTTCGTTGTAGGCGTAGCTGTGTTTGCTCTGCAGTTTCTGCACTTCTAGCAGCTGCAGTAGCAGTTCCGTTTCGTTGTGGGCGTAGCTGTGTTTGCTCTGCAGTTTCTGCTCGTCTGGCTGCTGCTTTGCGAATTCGGTCTCTTTCTCTACGGGAATCAATCTGTTCTTGCGTTTGGGCAGTAGGCTTTTTGGAAGGCATTGCACTGCTTCAAGCATTTCTAAAATTGAATGAGATGGTGTGCTTTTTTTGTAATATACACTGCTCGCTTTCTTCTCACCGTCGCCTATCGCAACGCTCGGAGTTCCCGCGCAAGTTCTGTAGTTCTGTAGTACTCGTAGCTGGAAAATAAGTAAAAGTAACTCAGCTGCGGAAGGAAATGAACATGTTTACTATCACAAACAGTGGCAAATCCAACGTTTTTAACCCTTTCACCAAAGTAGACTCATTTATGCTTTTTCTATGGTCGACCGCTGTACACGCATATTTGCGACTTTCCCAGCAATTGCTAGCAACTGAATTTTATTATTCGTTGATAACATAACCAACGATCTTTAAGAATTTTATAGTAGTGACAGTGTTGTCCAAAGATTTCTCTATAAAATTAGCCTAAAATTTAATTTTAAATTTTTGTTTGAGATTTTCCAACTTGAAAATTGAAAGATTGAAGATTTTTTGTGCGAGTTCATTAAATGCGTCCGAGTTCAAAAAACAAATAACTACTTATGTTGATGAAATTATAGACGATTCAGATTTTTGTGATTACACAGATAATTAAAACGCACAAAGTATAGACACAACGAATTTTTTGTATAGCAGTGCTTGTTAACATTTTGGCAAAACGAAATATATAACCAAAACAAAAGTTCTAGATCGAGTTTGAAATTGAAAAAATAATGTATACATATTAAGCAATATCGGCAAAATGGTTGGCAGTAGGCCGATAGCTAAATTTGTACACGGACGCAAGTGAAAGGGTTATGTAGCGGAAGTGTTGCAATTCATAGACAATACAACATTGATTAAGAAATGCTTACCTTTTTTATGTAGAAATTTAGTAGGAGAGAACTGCGTTTTCCAGTGACCGCAAAAAACCAACGTTCGCGTGACCTTCTCGGTACACGTTGGCAGTAAAAATTAATCGCGTGTAAATTACTATTCATTAATTTATTTTATTTAATGATTAGTACATTTGTATAGCTGTATAGGCCGCCGAACTCAGGATGGTGCTTTTTAACACGGCAGCAAATTTGCTGTTTCAAACGCACCAGTGTCGTTGGGCGCCGTAAAGAGGCGCGCGCTAACCGGAGATGACGTGTTTTTGTGTAAAACCGATGAATAGGTTATGTATAGAGGCGTGTATTAACCGTCGATTCTCGTTAATGCGCCCTAAATACCTAGTAGCGGGTAATAGTCCAAAAAGTACGGTACTCTATAAAGCGGACAGACAGATAGACAGATAGATAGACAGACAACGATTGCCGTTTATATAGTAGATAAATAATAAAATGTATATAAAGTTAATTCAAATTATATACAGTGTACACTAGAATGAATTACGATGCACAATTCCAGCAATCATTCTCCCGGCAAACCTGCACATCGCTGAGCCAAGACATCCGTTTGTGGAAAACAACTGACCATAGTTTCTCTACTTGCTCCACAAGAAAACAAACTACTCGAGTGCGAGGCAATGAATTACTTGAATATATATTTGTGAAATACATGAATATACATGTATTTCACAAATATATAATACAGTCAAGAGTAGTGCGCATACAAATAAACTGCATAGGACGAGACTTACAGGTCCTCTGCTCTCAGTCAGACACTCAGTCACTCCTTTTATAGTCTTGCTTCTCGGTTGGCTTCGCTTCTCGCTAGCATGATCGACTCGGCAGCCGGCCTATAGCCGAGTGAAAGTATTATCGGAGGTCGTGTCCCCTGTCAAGTCAAGACTCGGCCTGGTCGTGGCGCCGATCGCCTCCTCCGTATCTGCTTGGCAACCGGGTTTGCCTCTGCGATCTTCCACCCCGCAGGAAGGGAACAATGAATACCTTTCTACTGATAATTGCTTTATCCATTTAGTTTCTACATATAATCTAAGTTTTCACATTTAGTTTTAATACGACACATTTATTTTAAAGACTATATCTAAATGAAATATTTATCGTTGTTTTTTGGGCTCTAAAACAAATTAAACCAAACAATAAGTTCTTATAAAACTATTTTTTCCAAAATCCCCTAGAAGGAAAATACATGTATATTAATTTCATATGTCGAGTGTTTGATTGTTTTTATTTAAAGAATTTAATCTTGGTTATTTGAGTACTCCAACAATGTATTGAACCATATTGATCAGCCATTCATAGATTGCTAAAATGAACAAATTCAATCCTTTTTAATGATGAAGAAGGTGTTTCTGTACTCACAAATCATTTGTTTGTACAAATTAGATTTATAATTGGAATTTCTATTTTTAATAATTTCTACGAGTTTATATACCTGTACGGTAAATCTCTCTCTGTACATCTGAAACTGGTAGTCAAGTTTGCATTTCAAGACAATTATTTGGTTAAATTCTAATAAACTGCTATAAATGGTATAAATTGCAGCAAGATGACAGTAGATGTGAGAGGACAGGAAAGACATACGGTGTCGTGGGAGTACTGATAGCCGTCAGGATTGAGCAATGGAATTATGTACCAATCATGGGCATCCAACATCGCTGTTACTGTTGAATCACTTCCGTAATCATTGATGAGCTGAAGAGAACATTGAAAACAGGAGATGAATATAGCTAATGGCAGCGAAGCATATCATAATCATAGTCAAGGCCAGCAGCATCTGTATTGAAGTATAGGAGAGTTAGATGAACTAGAAATGCTTTATGAACACAGGAAAGGTAGATTTGTCAACCTCCCATACGCTAACATAATGTAGAAGCCAGAACAAGCTGAAATAGCTTCTCACATAACTAATTTTATTCTTTTTTACTGAGGTGGGTGTTGGAATGTTGTACACATGTATGGTGTCTATATAACGCAGTGGTCCATGCAGTATGACAACATAGTGCTTATTCATAATAGCATTAATTGTAGCACAACTTACATGTTTATAGCATTAAAATGTGGGTGTGTCACTTAGTGTAGAGCAAAAAATAGCAATAGTATATCCACAGACAAATCTATGGATCTAGGTCTATCCACATAAAGCACCTGAAATATTTTGGCATCCGCAAGACCACTTTTTGTGATTGTTTGAATTTCATCAAATACTTAATTTATAACCGAACTTGGACATGGCTGATTCTTTTGGCTATCTTTGCCATTATTATCTTTATGCAGTAATCATCGCACGATACTTTCACAAGCATAGTTCACCGGCATTCAAGGTGTTCTTACAGACAGAGCCATTATTTGTGACAAAACTGTACACAGTAGGTTTCACTAATGCTTCAAACGTGACATCACAAACAGTTGGCCACCAGAGTAGCACCCAACTGAAGACAAGTGATGCTCAACATCACAAGTAGTTGAGTTTTTAAAATATTTATTAAGATTAATGACTTTCATAGTTACCTTCTTAGAATATGATATTTATATTAGCAAAATATTTTACATGTATTAGCAGTATTCTATATTATTGGTATTTCATATTTGTGGTATTTTGTATAAGCTCTATTCTATATTATCAAAATAAAGCTATAAGATTTTTTTGTTCTTTACCCAATACAAGCAGCAGACTCCCGTTTTTATGATGTAAATAAGATTAACTCCATTAGATTAACTAAAAGATTAATTAAAGATTAGAGTTTATCCTATCCTTTGCCTAGCTCTCCTAATTAACCATTATTAATAGCCACAAGCAGAGCCTTTAGTGAATTGTTGAAGCAAGGCTATAAATGAGTTTTCACTATGATAACCCGTAGACCTGTCAGGTTACATAAAAACAATAAACTGTGGGAATCCGGAAGCCATCTTTTATTTAGTTTGCAAACATACTGGTACCCTCTAAAAGTTAAATTAACGTAAGATTAATCTACATACTTTGTCAATCATATTATTAACAAACGCTGGCGAGATCCACTCCCTAGCGTGTATGCCACCATCGACAAAGGCTGCAGGCTTTGATCTCCTGTCCTCTAGATTTCCAACTATCTTGATAACGGTCATCTCTCTACCCTCAAGGGAAGAGCCTGAAGTTTATGAAAAATTATTGCTCTTTCAAGTCGTACTGGGAAGGAAAAACAGGTTGCATGCAGAAAATAAAATTTTGGTTTTATGAGGCAAGTTTTGAAAAATGTAGAGAGGAATAAATAAGAACAGAAACAAGGCAGTGGACAGGTAAATGTAGAGAGGAATAAATAAGAACAGAAACAAGGCAGTGGACAGGTAAATGTAGAGAGGAATAAATAAGAACAGAAACAAGGCAGTGGACAGGTGAATGTAGAGAGGAATAAATAAGAACAGAAGCAAGGCAGTGGACAGGTAAATGTAGAGAGGAATAAATAAGAACAGAAACAAGGCAGTGGACAGGTGAATGTAGGAGAATAAATAAGAACGAAAGCAAGGCAGTGGAGAGGTAAAAGTCAAGACTGCTAAGTTTTCACATTTCTTACTAACGCATCATTGTTCTTTTTTACATAAGATAATGTAGTTGGCAACAATAAAGTTTAGAAAGCCTGAGCTCCTGCAGGCAATAACTAATGGGTAGGAAATAATTACTACCCTACTTTGTACAGGGTAATGTAATTAATGAAGATGTTACATAATGTGATGAAGACGTTATATAATGTAATGAAGATGTTACATAATGTAATGAAGATGTTATATAATGTAATGAAGATGTTACATAAATGTAATGAAAATGTTATATAATGTAACTAGCTGCATTACCCGCCTACTGGAACAGATTCACGCGCAGCATAAGGTTTATTGAGAGTTGTCTTTCATACTGTATAACAACTCCAAATATGCAGTCCACTGAAATTGTTGCCCTGAACATGCACACACATATTACATGTCAATAATGTTGGGGAGAATAATGGAAATCTGCAATGTGTTTCACAGCTAGATGCGTGTAAAATCTAGTAAATATTCTAGATTCATGTGTCTAGATTTTTGCGTCCGTCCATACCCGTCTATATTTGCAGTTGACGATCGCGCACCTCTGCCGCCAAGCCCCCGCCTTGGCTGACCAGTCTTTACCCGCCGAGCAGTTGACAGTCGCGCTCTTGCACTCACTTCGCAATTAATCGCTTCACACTCGCAGTTATTCGGCCCGCACCCGCCTCACAATCAATCGCCTCGCAATCAATTGCCTCGCACTCGCCTCGCAATCGATCGCCTCGCACTCGCAACTGATCGCCTCGCACTCGCAACTGATCGCCTCGCACTCGCAACCAATTGCCTCGCACTCTCAACCAATCGCCTCGCAACCAATCGTCTCGCAACCAATCGCCTCGCAACCAATCGCCTCCCACTCGCAACCAATCGCCTCACACTCGCAACCAATTGCCTCCCACTTGCAACCAATCGCCTCGCACGCGCAATCAATCGCCTAGCACGCAATCACTTCGCAATCAATGGCCTCGCCAACTCATTCATCCGGAAAGCCGCGCCTGGATACTCTCGCTGCACTCGGGGTGAAAAAGGTCTCCCGCGCATCCTCGAGCGACGCCACGACCCCAAACCGCTAGCTGCATTACCCGTCCACGGGAACAAATTCATGTACAACAAGAGGTTTATTGAGAGTTGTCTTTCATACTGTAAAACAACTCCAAATATGCAGTCTACTGAAGTTTTTTGCGCCGATCACACTATGAATACACATATGCAGTCATATATGTCAATAATGTTGGGAGAACAATGGAAATCTGCAATACGTTTTACAGCTAGTCTACAATGCATCAGTCTCAAACCACTCAAATCGGCATTGCCCTATTTGTGTACAGAGAACTGATAATGAAATTGACATTGCTAGGCAAACTGAAGTTGTTCAAACTGGCAGTATTGAAAAGTTTTGTATCTTCTACAAAATTATACAAAATATTTTGCTATCGCCAGCATTTATTGAATGGAGACTACATGCTTAGAACACTAATCATAGCTCACCAGTTTTTTGTCTATAGCCTGTGTTTTGACATGGTATATACAAACAGTAATGAGGTTGAGTCGATAAAATTTATATGTATAACAGCACAGACAGTATAATGTCAAGGCAGATACAGCATTAGCACCTCACAATAATAAAACATAACGCCAACATGATAGCCTTTTTATGAGTTACAATAAGGATAACGAATGCATGAAAATATATATATACTGCAAAATAAGTTAGAAAATGCTGCATGTGGTATAGCAGAACATGAAGAACATAGCATGACATAACAATAGCACAATGTTAGTTCAACGTAACACTTGCGGATAGACAACATCTTTTGTTTTTCTGTCGGGTGTATGAACAAACAGTTTTTGGTTTGTGCCTACTTTTTAGCAGGCGACGTACAGCCGGTCATGGCTAAAGCAGGGTGACAGTAAGTCGATACCGGCTGGTCTCTTTCTTTTCACCATCGCCTATCGCAACCCTCGGAGTACTCGTGCAAGTTCTGTAGTAGTAAGTTACAGTAGGCCTACTCGTAGCTGGAAAAAAAATTGGTAACTCAGCCGCTGAAGGAAATAAACTTGTCCAACTATCACAAACTGTGGCAAATCCAACGTTATTAAGTGGTTGAGGTGTGGCGATTCATAGGCAATACAACATTGAATAAAACGTACTAACCTTTTCGATGTAGAAATTTAGTAGGTAAAACGCAGTAGCAGTACCCGTGCAAGTTCTGTAGTAGCTGTAATTCTGTAGTACTCGTAGCTGGAAAAAAGCAAAAGTAACTCAGAAGGAAATGAACATGTTTACTATCACAAACAGTGGCAAATCCAGCGTTTTCAACCCTTTCACCGAAGTAGACTCATTTATGCGTTTTCTATGGTCGACCGCCATAGACACATTTTTGCGACTTTCCCAGCGATTACTAGTAACTGAATTTTATTATTCGTTGATAACATAACCAATGATCTTTAAAACTTAATGGTAGTGACAGTGTTGTCCTAAGATTTCTCTATAAAATTACCCTAAAGTTTAATATTTTAATTTTTGTTTAGGGATTTCCAACTTAAAAATGAACATCTTTGTGGAAGTTCATCAAAGGCGCCGGAATTAGAAAACAAATAACTACTCATGTTGATGACATTATAGCCGATTCAGATTTTTGTGATTACACAGATAATTAAAAAGCAATATCAACACTGACTCTGATGGCGATGAAAGTAATGGTTTTGTAAGAATAAGGAACATTGTAGAGAATCGTTTTGCTTTGTAGCTTCACATCACTTTATCAATGCACAAAGTATAGATACAACAAATGTTTTGCATAGCAGCGCTTGTTAACATGTTGGCAAAATGAAATATATAACCAAAACAAGCGTTCTAGATGGAGTTTGAAATTGAAAAAATATTGTATACATATGAAGCAAAATCGGCAAAATGGCTGGCAGTAGGCCGATAGCTAAATTTGTACATGGACGCAAGTGAAAGGGTTATGTAGTGGAAATGTGGCAATTCATAGACAATACAACATTGAATAAAAAGTACTTACCTTTTTTTATTTAAAAATTTAGTAGGGGAGAACTGCGTTTTTTCCAGTCGCAAGAAACCAACGTTCGCGTGACCTTCTCGGTACACGTTGGCAGTAAATATTAATCGCATGTAAACTACTATTCATTAATTTATTTTATTTAATGATCAGTACAATTGTATAGCTGTATAGGCACCTTTGTATAGGCCGCAGAACTCAGGACGTTGTTTTTTAACACGGCAGCAACTTTGCTGTTTCAAACGCACCAGTGTCGTTGGGCACCGTAAAGAGGCGTGCACTAACCAGAGATGACGTGATTTTTGTGTAAAAACAATGAATAGGTTATGCATAGAGGCGTGTACTAACCGGAGATTCCGGTTAACGCGCCCTAGATACCTAGTAGCGGGTAATAGTTCAAAAAGTACGGTACTCTATAAAGCGGACACTCAATCACACACGCACACAGACAGACAACGATTGCCGTTTATTTAGTAGATAAAGATGTTATATAATGAAGATGTTATATAATGTAATGAAGATGTTATATAATGAAGATGTTACATAATGTAATGAAGATGTTATATAATGTAATGAAGATGTTATATAATGTAATGAAGATGTTACATAATGTAATGAAGATGCTATATATTGTAATAAAGATGTTACATAATGTAATGAAGATGTTATATAATGTAATGAAGATAATACATAATGTAATGAAGATGTTACATAATGTAAAGAACATGTTATATAATGTAATGAAGATGTTATATAATGTAATGAAGATGTTATATAATGTAAAGAACATGTTAAATAATGTAATGAAGATGTTATATAATGTAATGAAGAAGTTATATAATGTAATGAAGATGTTATATAATGTAATGAAACTTAATTAAAAGTGGCAAGTATAGAAACAAATTGACAGAGAGAAATAACAATCATAAAGTCTGTGAACTATACTGACATGAGCCAAACAAAGATTTCTGTCAAGACGTTGTGGTGTGAGCACTTTATGGAATGACTACTCAATAGTGTATAGCTCTATAGTGTGATCACTTTATGGACTGACTACTGCATAGTGTATAGCTCTATGGTGTGTTCATTCTATGATGTGATCACTCTATAGTGTATAGCTCTAGGATGTGATCACTCTATGATGCGACTACTCTATGGTGTGATTAGTCTATGGTGTGATTAGTCTATGGTGTGACCAGTCTATGGTGTGACCGATCTATGACATATAGCTTAAAAACAACCATACTTATAGAAAGTGAACCTTATTACCAAATGGCATGAGAGTGCATCTGGCACCACATTTGGCAGCAGTTGCCTCGAGCCAGCCGACTATTTCCTGTTGACTTCCGTATCGAGTGAGCACATCTGCCGAAGCCATAACGGATGGCTGCCAGCTCACATCTCGCTCACCGTCTATCAGGCTACAAATCAGCAATATGTCGTATCAACTGTATGTCTGTACGAATGTCTGTGTGTATGTCTGTGTGCGTAAGAACACTGACATACGATCATGTAGAGGAGTCGAACAGCTCATATGACATTTGTGTTGTCAAGTGCTGATGGTATCACATCAAGTGCTGATGGTATCACAATATTTAATTTGCTGTTTGAAAAACTGCATGCAACTTTTGAAAAGTAAAATTGAATAAGTTCTCTAGACCCTACTTACAATAGACATATGACTTACAATAGACTTACATTAGAAATATGACTTACAATAGACTTACAATAGACATATGACTTACAATAGACTTACAATAGACATATGACTTACAATAGACAGCCGCACCAGCAGCCAAGGAAACCCTTTGGATGGCCACAAAAAGTGCTGCGTAAACTCTCAGTCTGACTCACTTTATAGAGATAAACTTTAAGAATTTTTTTTATACAAATTCGAAAATAAAATATATTTCTGTGAAAACAGGAAATCTTGACAAAGGTTTTGTGTCTCTCATATATCTACAGCAAAAGCTGAAGATATCTTCCTTTGCAGAATCAACAGCTACTTTGTATTTTGTACACAGTAATGTACATAGCGCATTACACAACAAACACTGTACAAGTATACTGTACAGAATGCTCTGCGGAGACACTGTTGGCCTTGCATTAATAATCAACGAACCGTTGAATGTTGTTAGATTTAATCTTGTAGGTCATGTGCTTGGCAGAAAATAATGCATCGACTTCCGGCAGCTGGTCAGCTGTGACATGCACATCTACACCAGCTCCAACTTTGATTGGATGGTTCCAAAAGTCTACTTCCTGTAAGCAAGAATCGCAAATAGTTTGTTGAAGGAAATCTATTGTTCAATGAAATGAGAACTTTACAATTTAATGTTAGGAGTTTCTGATATAGGGGAAAACTAAATTTTATCTACCTAGCATGAGAGTTTGCTTAGGCACATGAAATCATTTCTACAAAGACTGAAATGTCTATAAACTTTATAATTTGATAAGAGCAAAAGACATGTAGAAATAATAACTTAATACATAGATGAAGTCGACTTCCTACGTTCTTTGGTGTAAGTTGGATTAAGTCATCTCATGTCTATCACTAGAGTGGTGACTAGAAATTTTACTGCTGCCTCTACAACAGCCCCTTGGAGTTCGTATAAGGAAATATACAAACGTGTTTTAAAAGTTTTCTGTCTTCTAGAAATGCAGAATGGTGCTGCTCCTATAATAGAGCAAAATACCAAAAGCATCTATTTTAGCCCCTTAACAAGCTATTCTTTTATAATATTGAGAATTGAGATAAAGCTACTTTTCATTTTTTTCGTGAGAGATGCAAATGTTTATGGGTAAAGCCGTGTATACTAAGGATCAAGTCTCCTTTGAGACAGCATTTAGTCAGAGTATCAGTGATCAGCTGTAGATCAGTGACGGTGTAAGCTGAGAAGTCGTATTACGTCATCTGATTAATGGCCCTGATATACTGTATATTTCCCCCGTTTCACCGTACCAACAGCGACAAAGGATATTTTTCTTACAGAAATCTATACTATAACATTTGTATTATCAATTAAGTATTCCAGCTCATCACACTTCCAAAAATCATATCACAAAATCTTTGAACATATTGTTTTTTCCCAAACTTGATCGCTTTTGCATGTCTGTTAGAGGTTTCAAAATCTTGTGTGAACTCTATCAAACAATATACCAAATTACCAATATAACCAATATACTGTGAACTCTATCAAACAATATACCAATATAACCAATATACTGTGAACTCTATCAAACAATATACCAATATAACCAATATAACCACACCTACCGACACCGACACCGACTCATCAAATTTGTCTGTGCACGACAAAATCGGTAACAAAATCGGCCAGTGTAAACGCACCATAAGCTGAGAAGTCGTATTACGTCATCTGATTAATGGCCCTGATATACTGTGTATTTCCCCCCCCCCCTGTTTCACCGTACCAACAGCGACAAAGGATATTTTTCTTACAGAAATCTATACTATAACATTTGTATTATCAATTAAGTATTCCAGCTCATCACACTTCCAAAAATCATATCACAAAATCTTTGAACATATTGCCTTATCCCAAACTTGATCGCTTTTGCATGTCTGTTAGAGGTTTAAAAATCTTGTGTGAACTCTATCAAACAATATACCAATATAACCAATATACTGTGAACTCTATCAAACAATATACCAATATACCAATATACTGTGAACTCTATCAAACAATATACCAAATTACCAATATAACCAATATACTGTGAACTCTATCAAACAATATACCAAATTACCAATATAACCAATATACTGTGAACTCTATCAAACAATATACCAATATAACTAATATACTGTGAACTCTATCAAACAATATACTAATATAACCAATATGCTGCATCCACCATCATGTTTCAGTTTATCAACTTTCTATTACTACAACCTAGAATTCACTTCGCCGACTCCTCTGCAATACTATTAGATTACCGACTTTCAAAACACGTTTGTTGAACTCACTTAGTAATTCCTGGTTCCTGTCTTTTTATTTTCATTTTGCGGTGTAACGAAAAACAATTTTGTCGATGATTGATGATAAAAGGTTATGCATATTACAACAATAAATAAATCCAACCTACTTTTGGAGAAAGTAAATTATAAATTAGCACCGCAGCTAGAAGAAGAGTACAATAATTGAAGGACTTGATAGCATTGGCTGCAACTAAAATCTATGGCAATAAGACAATTAAAATACAACAATGTTGCTAGTACAGATGCTTTTGATCAAGCAGACATACATGTATGAAAAAACACAGCAATATAAAACCCCATCGAATTATCTATTTATTTTTCCTGCTTTATAAATGAAAAATAGCTACAAAGAAAACTAGCGGATGAGATCAGTAAGATTCCTTGACAATCACTCTGTTTAGATATTGGTCATACAGTTAGAATTTTAGACAGACCCTCAACTATAATAGAGCCAAAAATCAATAATAAAACATTTAAAGCCTTTTGAATTTATGTAGTTTATAAGACTGACTGATGAGCCTGTTTGATGACCCGAGTTCTGATGATTACTAGAGGGACAAAAATGCAATAAGCTGGTGCTTATTTCAGGCTATACTTTGGTAGAAAAATATCAATTTGTTTAGTAACATTAATGGTAACAAAAATAATGAAATTATTAAGATAAATAAGTGATTTATATTGGAATATGATTCAAACACCTTAGAAGGCCTCCAATATAAAAAAGTTTACTTTTTACAAGTGGTTATGACGTTTTACAACCGTGCAAGACTGTGCCCATTTGCTTTCATTTGTTTGTTTATATAAAATGAATTTATTGGCATGTTTACTTTACTTCAGCCTAAGACCCCCAGGAAATGGTTTGGTCCAGTCGGTTGGAGGGCTAGACCGATACTCTCAAACTGTATTATTTGTATTGTGTTATTTATATTCATATAACTAACTGCAATGTTGGTAGCTTTGGTATGGAGACACAAAAATAAAGTCATATCCTTTGCAAAACATTAAGTAGCGCATATCGCAATTTCATATTTGTAAAGAGGATCATCACAGACATTGTTTAGCTCTCCCCGCATAGGTCATACTTATCACTAAATATTTTAAATACACAGACTTACAGACGTCTGTTGAACCTCCTGGAGATATTTCAATTGTTCAAGATTTGCAGGCACCACCGAGATGAGCTTGTCTCTACAAGATCAAAAAACATTCGATGGCTACATCGTAAAACAGCACCTAGTTATTTGTTTGCAGATATAAATCGTAGGTTTTATGTTCTTTCACTGAAAAGTTTGCCTGTAACTGCTTATACATTCAGTGAATTGATGAGATGCCATTTGCACCGCAGGTTAATATTTCATACTTATGTCAGCCAAATTGACTAACAGTATATATTTGCTCATGGCTGGCTAATAATTATTGATTTAAGTTATTACATGAAATTTTCAAATTTGTTTTCAGCCGATGGAAAAATTGTATCTAAGTTATTACCTGGATGCAAAATAAGCAATTGCATTACTGAGTTTTAACCTTCCTCCGTGACTTCAGACTTACCCAAGAAATGACTTCCTGGCAGCAGTGCTAGCCAGGAAGACGCAGAGCACCCAGAGATACATCTTAACGGGCGACAGGATAAATGAAGAATGAGATGGGTGTCACTGAGAGGTACATATATCACATAAGAGAGCCATAAACCCTCTCAATTATTCTACCAGATGAGAAATTCACAGCAATAAAATTTCTTAAAAGTAATATCCTCCAGCGAAAAAAAGAGATATGTTGATTAATCGACGAGTATCTCTAACGAGTATTACCTGAGCATCATGCACTATAGGACGTTGCAAGGTGTTGAGCTCTCAAGCTTTTCAACAATGTTGGCATAAAACTTGTAAACGGGAGTAAGTTCCAAACAGCAAGTGCTTGGCGAATGTGAAAAATCGATGCACTCGAAATGTGATGACAAGAATTTTGGTGAAGCTAAGAAGAAGCAAATGACTGCAGAAGTCTTACTCAAGTTTTATACACCATTAGAGGTGGAACGAGACAGGTTTTTTAAGCTCGAGACGAGACTCGAGACACTGTCTTGTAAAAATTCGAGACTCGAGACACGAGACAGTAAAATAATGAGCATTTGGTGATGATTTCACTACACAAGTACTAGCTACTTGGTATATATAAAATTAATAAAACTCTTTTTAAATTGAATTTTCACCTGGTGTAAACGATTTAAATACAACATTTTAATAGTGAAATGCATGTAGTTTTTGTAAACAAAAGTGACACAAACAGCTCTAAAATACCGAAGTTATATATTCTAAGAATTTTGAGCTTGATTGATCATAATTATTATAAACATATTGCTTTGTACATGTATATTTTTACCATCTATTGAATAGTTCTTATTTTTTAATGTAATGTGTAATGAAACCGATAGCCGTCGCTCTACAAAGAAATACCGCAACTAAAAGAACACACGATCATACCTGCCAACTCTCACGCTTTGGGCGTGAGACTCACGCAATCACCCCAAAGAAAAAATGAAAATGCGTGAGATTTTTGCCCCAATTTCCACAATTTTATATATACTATCATTGATACATCAATTGCCCCAAAACCAAATCTCACGCATTGCCCTACTCTTGGGTTGGCAGGTCAGCACACGATAACACTTTCATTCTTATCGTTTCATTAATGTTAAGTTTTGTTTGTGTATTAGCTGTAGTATGTGAATTATATTTAAATTGTACTCATGAAATTATATTAATTACTGTATACATGCACATGTATATTCTTATATTGAGCTAACAAAACGTCATTGTTAACCGAACACGGACTATGGTCGACACGGCCTTTCGTTCGTTTCTCTGTGTCCGGGCAAGTTTTACCCGCGATTGGTAGTATATACGTAAAAGAGGCCCGAATTTTATGAAGGGCAGTTGGTGTTTAGACACGATACGATAAAATACAGACATTTTACTCGCAAGTCTAATTTATTAAATTGGATTATCCGAAGAGTAATTAGATACGACCCGGTATCTGTTTTAAGGACACAGAACCGAACTAAAAAATAACAGGGCCGTTGTCCGGACTACATGATTAGACTCAGTGGCCAACATAATCAGTAGCAACAGGTAGTAACGGACTGGGTATAACTTTAAAGGCAGTTGCCCGCAATCCATTACAATATATGGAGTTGTTGCTACCGCAAGAAACCATGTTTTAACAACCGTGCGCAGGCGCTCTAGTTCTATTTCCTGTCTCGAGTTTGGCAATAGTTAAGTCGAGACGAGACCGATACGAGACGAGACAGGTCGATACTCGAGACGTCTCGTGTCTCGTTCCACCTCTATACACCATAGAATAGTAGCAATATGCAGTTCCGAAGAGAAATTATACATGTCAACCATGAAGTGACTACACCAAGGATCACGAATCACAAACTCTACTTCCTGTAGGAAACCTGGTTCGCAGTACATATTGACAAATCAATCTTGTTGAATGGAGAGATTAATGAATGATAATCAGACTTGAGACACCAGACTTAGAAGTACACCCATGTTGCTAATTTATTGTATTCTTATAAATTAAAAATAGCTTTTAATGTTTAAGCAGCTTGCAATTAGAGTTCTGTTTTCAAAAGGTAAAACCATGTCTGTCTGGCCTGAGCATCTTTACCGTGTGAACGCTTTGACACCAGTCAAACATAGCGTTTAGGGTTTGTATTAGAAGCAGCAAAATATGAGCTCCTATAAAATGATGAACTTATACAAGATGTTAGCAGATTTTATCATAAAGTAATGCTATTTTTCTATCATTTGCAATCATATGTGTTGTTTGAGGTGACCTGACTGCCAGGATGTTTCAAGATTAAAATCAACAAAACTTGATCGCGGCTAAAACGCTCAGATCAATCAAAAGTGTAATTATGATGTTTACAGTTTCAAAGAGATCGACAGAAAGGAGACGCGTAACTCCGCAGCTAGAACGCAATAGCTGATATTAACTGTAGCAACTAGTGACCTCATTTCACATGTATTTTTCTTCTGAGCTTTTCAACCGTGATCAGGTTTTGTCAGCACAAATTACCTAAAACATCGAAAACAATCACAGATAGAAAATGCCGATACTTTCTGATAAAATCTACTACAATTTGTGTAAGTTCTTAAATCGAATCCATTTTTAAATCGAGCCGTCTTGTTGTCTCGTATCGCTGATACGAAGAACCTTGTCTGAATAGACAAAAAGTCTAATAGACAAAAAAAGAAAACTGCTATGACGATGCATCTTAACTCATCAATGAATTCATCCATCAATCTCAATCAATATATCTATAGCCTGAGCTCCAACAGCGATCCTTTGCCTAACTACTACTGCGACGATTTGCTTTTATTTGCTTGTTCATATAATACGAATCTATCGGCATGTTTGCTTTGCTTTAGCCTGAGATCATCAGGAAGTGGTTTGGTCCAATCTGTCGGAGGGTTAGACCGATACTCCCAAACTGTATTATTTGCAGCGGCCTCCAGCCGCCGTGCGCGCCTTCCTTTTTCATGTTCTATGATTCCGGTCTACAAAACAAAAGAAAAATGCAAATTAGTTACGACGAGTAGAGAAACCATGTGGTGGAGTTTACATCATTGATTACAACTAAACTTATTCTTTATCTACTATTGGATGACAGGAATATTTGACCTCGACAACATTTTAATACAAACAGAATATTTTTTGCAGAAGCCTCTATAAAAAACGAACAACTTTCTATGAGATCTTCCACAAAAGTGATAAAAGATATCACACAGCATTAATTGGAATGTACATAATGGTGTACAGTCTTTGTACAATAATCTACGGGGTCTATTCGCTATCCTGCCTCTGGATACTACAACATATTTGTAACTGTGTTAATATTAGAATGGTAGCAACCCGCAATAGGAAATCGTGCTAACTAAAGGAATGGCAGCCAAACTGATGCTTTGACATGAGAAGCTTCAGCTTGGAAACGCTGCCAAAGTAACCCAAGAGTAGAAGCTTTCAAGCACAAGCTTCCAGTCAAGCAATATTTGGTTAGGATAAATTCAGCTGAAGCTCGTGATCGATTGGACAATTGATTTTTAGCGAAAAAAGTCATTACTTTTCCACAAATGGTCGAGTTAATCATAATTTAGAATGCAATAGAGCAAATGTCTCGACAGGAACGAAGGAAGTAACAAGAACCAGATTAATTTTGCAGTTTGGTTTATACTTCATTCGCTTCGATTTAAATAAACTTGTGAAGGTTTGATTTGATTGCCGTATGGAGATCCTTAAGACTTGGTGCTCATTTAGAGCTGCATGAAATCATACAGTGAACTTCCATAAAGCTGTAGACAGCAAACCAGTAGTTAACCTGACAGCACAGGTTAACTGACAGCACCGGTTAACTGACAGCACCGGTTAACTGACAGCACCGGTTAACTGTTAGCACCAGTTAACTGACAGCACCGGTTAACTGACAGCGCCGGTTAACTGTCAGAACAGATTTTCTTGCATTTACAATAGCGGATAACATAACAGGTTGGCGTTTGAATAATATTTTCATGTAACTACGACCAGATGCCAAGCTTGATTAACATTTTTAAAGATGTAGTTGCGTCAAAAATGAAATTAGGACCCATAAAAGGCTAAAACATCAGCTACAATATGATGCCATTTTTGTCTTTGTAGACCAACCCTGTCCAGAGATATATGCGTTTGAATGAGGCCCTCTTTTAAAAAGCTCACGTTCCAGTGGGTGCCTATTTCGTGACGTCACAAGCAAGGTATCTGAAACGAAACCACGAGCAATAAATATGAGGTCGATTCGTTAGCCAATCATGCGTGCGAAATTTTTATATAGGCCGTAATAAATGTTATCACTCGTAAAACGCGTTGTCTGTGATCTCGAAGATTCTCCTAATTAGATCTCATTACTCGTTACTGATTCAACGCGTTTCAACAATTACTAAGTTACCCATAGTTTTAAAATGGCTTCAAGTTCGAGCGACCGCTACTCAGAGTTATCTGAGCAACTTTTAGTAAAAGCTTAGAGTAGACAGCCTATGGCCAAAGCTGACAGGCGTCAGCAGCGTTTTGCTGCAGAAGAAGACAGAATGGAGGTAAATTAACTTAGAGTCTTCTATACTTTAGTAAGTGTAATATTTTTTATAGTCATAAATACATATACTAATTAATAAAATGATAATTCTTTGCTATCTCCAATCATCGTTTCATAGCTTATCTGCCGTTTTACCTAGCTGTAATATTTTTTTCGAATTTTCTTTGGTAAATTAGAGTCATGATTACAAATTATTTTCACTCGTAGGAAGTGGGTAAAATCGATTGATCATTGCAAATCTTTAATTTCCAGAACCAAAGCTTCGAATCGTTGGCTTGGCGTACTTGTGCCTTTATTAAATGTTTATTCGTTTTTAAAATTACACTCGCAATCTATTTAACTCCCAATTTGGAAGCTGTCAATAGATACGCTTTAGAATGACATATTTATTGCATTTTTTTTACTGATTACAGAATGTTTATGTCGTCCCACCAGCCGAAGAAGCTTTGTCAGTGTGGAAACTGCCATAAAGTGGAAAGAGAGACTTGAATGCGTGCTGCATAAGCCATGATGTTTTGTTTGAGTTTGTTGCAGTAGATGAATTTGTCTTATTGTATCAGCTAATACTATGTGAGTGGCCACGACTTGATGAATATTTTTAATAAAAGTTTTATGCTGAGATGAAAATATTTTTGCTTGTAAAAATTATATAATAAAATAATATTGTTGAAGATAATGCAAAACATGATTTGCAGAATATTGTAGTGAATCGGATATGGTATATGGGTGTCCGCAGAACTGGAGAATGTGAGTTCAAATCCAGTTTGCAGCAGACTTCTCATTCTTAAAACTCTATCCCTGTCTATATTCTTTTCAAAGAGGTGGCTTGCTTATTTCACTTAGCTAGTATTCGGTAAGAATACTACTAGCAAGAAACGAGTACGTAGGCAATAGGTAATAGGCGACATAATGTGGGCGGGGCTTATGGGAGGCTGTATATCGTTTGTATGGGTAGATGCAGAACTGTGCTGATACAAAGACCGCGTTCTACAAAAGCGACTTGACAGAATTACCGTAGACCGGTAGAATTGGTAGTCGGTACCCAAATGTTTACACAACATTTGGAGAAAGTGAGTAGAACAAATTTTCAATTTTCGTTATTTGAGGCTTTTTAAACATTCATAATAATGCATCTGTAGCAGGATTTAAAATTTTATTCTAGCCAACATGAGCAAATACAAAATAAGATATATGCCAATAGAGCCGCGTAAGACTAGACTTTTATCGCAAATAGCCGATGTGAATACGAGAGATAGAGACAGGTTGCCAAACGCGTGACATCATTTTTGGCGAGGCTGGGCACGTTTTTGTGGCCTGAGCGTTTTTACGGCGATCAGATTTTTTCGGTTTTAATCTTCAAATATTTTGGCAATGCGATCGCGTAACACAACAAACAACATATCAACTGATAGAGAAAAAAAAATGCTTTCTTTTAAGATCAACTTAAATTTTGACGCAACTACATCTTTATGTCGTGAAAGTAGACAGAAAGATTGACAATCTTTGCAAAATATCGAATGGAAATGGCTGCGACACTATATATTTATATTAAATCGAGTTTTTAACTAAACTGTCCAAAACATGTCCATTCAAAATTGTTATTCATGAAAGCAGTGCATGTAATGATCGTTATTCATGAAAGCAGTGCGTGTAATGATCATTATTCATGAAAGCAGTGCGCGTAATGATCGTTATTCATGAAAGCAATGCGTGTAATGATCGTTATTCATGAAAGCAGTGCATGTAATGATAGGCTTACTAAATGTTTAGAATCTCCAGACTTTAAATATTTCTCGCAAGACTTCCAATCATCATACCATTTCTGGCAGTCCAATTTTCTTCCATAGACATAGTTTTGGTGAAATCTTGCTGTCACACCTAGCGAGTGTCAAAGTATTATAACAATTAACAGCAAACCATACTTTAGTTTTATACTGCTAGACATATGTGATGGAGGTAGCATGAGACCAAACATCTTCATTTTTGCCGAGCCTTATGTTGGAAGTTACTTTAGGGCTATCGCTCTTCTTTGAAGTATCTACCCTTATTTACTGTGCATCATCAAATATTTGGTTATTTGTACCAAATACAATGACTCTGTACTTTCTTTACTGTTATTACTACGTGTCAAAATACTGCTACCACCAAACCAAACATCAACTACATTGTATAAATCTACCATGTTCCATGACCATAGTTCCCATCGCTACCTATTAACTATACGTATAGTTGATAGGTCTATGTCTAGGTCTATGTCGCTACCAAGATGTGAAGCTAATCATTTTACATTCTCTGTTTATAGGCTGTTTTGCATTCAGCTTACCAGGAGCCTATCAAAGTATCAGAATCTCAGAGGGAGCCCCTTCGCTTCATTGCGTCAAAAATTGTTGTATGTCGGAGTGCAAATTCCGGTTTATTTTTGAGTTCATAAACTGGTGATAACGATGAGTATTTGGAGTAGCACATACAATACATACACCTAGCCTTAAAATAAATATATTATATTGAGATACACAAAAAACTAATAATAAAAAATGAATTTTACTTAAAAAATAAAACCTTATTATAATGAGAGCCATGCAAACAAGAAAAAAACATTGCATCACACAGGCATCAAACTGGCATATTTGTTTTCCTCGTGAAGAGCGTACACTACTATCTGCACCACTTAACTACCTGCACCACACATAAGAATAATCGTTTACATATTTATTACCTTATACACATGCTGTATAACGTAAGGAAGTGTTAGACACATGCTGTATAACGTAAGGTAGTGTTAGACACATGCCCTATAACGTAAGGTAGTGTTAGACACATGCTGTATAACGTAAGGTAGTGTTAGACACATGCTGTATAACGTAAGGTAGTGTTATACACATGCTGTATAACGTAAGGTAGTGTTAGACACATGCTGTATAACGTAAGGTAGTGTTAGACACATGCTGTATAACGTAAGGTAGTGTTATACACATGCTGTACAACGTAAGGTAGTGTTAGACATATGCTGTATAACGTAAGGTAGTGTTAGACATATGCTGTATAACGTAAGGAAGTGTTAGACACATGCTGTATAACGTAAGGTAGTGTTAGACACATGCCCTATAACGTAAGGTAGTGTTAGACACATGCCCTATAACGTAAGGTAGTGTTATACACATGCTGTATAACGTAAGGTAGTGTTAGACACATGCTGTATAACGTAAGGTAGTGTTAGACACATGCTGTATAACGTAAGGTAGTGTTATACACATGCTGTATAACGTAAGGTAGTGTTATACACATGCTGTATAACGTAAGGTAGTGTTAGACACATGCTGTATAACGTAAGGTAGTGTTAGACACATGCTGTATAACGTAAGGTAGTGTTAGACACATGCTGTATAACGTAAGGTAGTGTTATACACATGCTGTATAACGTAAGGTAGTGTTAGACATATGCTGTATAACGTAAGGTAGTGTTATACACATGCTGTATAACGTAAGGTAGTGTTAGACACATGCTGTATAACGTAAGGTAGTGTTAGACACATGCTGTATAATGTAAGGTAGTGTTATACACATGCTGTATAACGTAAGGTAGTGTTAGACACATGCTGTATAACGTAAGGTAGTGTTAGACACATGCTGTATAACGTAAAGTAGTGTTATACACATGCTCTATAACGTAAGGTAGTGTTAGACACATGCTGTATAACTTCCTGTAACTTAGGATGAAGTTTAGGCTAACTTAGCTTATATAGTTTTATATATCTTTCTATCTCTTACATCTTGGTTTGATATTTTTTCAGTGTCTTTATTTTCACTCATAAAACTGTTTCAATAAATTTGAACATCCTGCTTTAAACTCTTTGGGTATAGAACCCAACGATGAATTGCGGGTTGGAAAATGTATATGCTGAGGTGATGGCACATAGAGGTTTGACTGTAGATTTATTTATTTAGTAGCCAATATGCATCTGACTAATTCATCGTTAAGAGAATCGTTCTTATTAATCTTCTACTCATATTTCACACGGATTGATAAAATGTCCGAGTCATCATCAGTTCTTCTATTTAGAATGGGCTGGAGATGAACTGAAGATGGACCATACTCAAATGCTCCTTACTCAATACTTATTAAACCAATAAAATGCTCGACTCCAAAGGTCATAAAGGGCAAGAAGTCAACTGTGCAATTTGGCAAAATATTTGTGATGCTAATGAAAAGTCCAGATTTGTAAAAAGTACACTATAGCAGTATTCTGCTTTATGTGTATAAAGCCAATATAAGACATTAAATGTAATATTAATGAGTATACATTCTTTAATATAACATTTAGCATGAACAATAAGGTTTATATATATATCATGTATGTCCACTTACTACTGCACTCCTTGTATTCCTCCTCATAGACGGTGCATGGTCTCACCTGCAACAAATAGCCAAATAAATGGTATTCTAGATGAATCTGCAGAAAAATAACTCTTATGAAGCTAATGATTTCATGCGATAAAATTCAATGAAGAAGATATGAACAAAATAATTCACGAGCAACATTTAAAACTTTTTAAGAGTGAAATAACTTCAAGCAACAAGCCACTAAAACCAAAAGTAAACCAACACAAAAGCTTCCATAACATAAAACGTGAATAACTAACAAATGACCGCAAAAATATTAGTGACATAGAAGAACGCCAAAACGATTGATAAGATATAGCTTCAATCCAAGCCAGTCAATATCAAACAAGGAAGTCTGCATACCATCCATGTGTGATCTAAAGACACTTTCTCCTGCTTGCTTTCTGACATCATTCATCAAAATAGCGAATGGTTACTGATTGTTCAGAAGCTGTAGGTAAATAATGGCTTTATGACGTTTCACACAATCAGTATGTTAATCTCTTAGTAAAAGATATAATTTGAAACCACCAAAGCAATGATATGGGTTATGTAAATTTGTTATATCACAGCGTGTATTATCAAGCTATATGATCTTTTCTATTGTCAATCAACTTTGACTATCATTCAGACTTGGTTTGTGTCAACTTTGGTAAGTCTAAAGAACAATTGTGTTCTTTTTTTACAAAACATTCCAAACCACTGCCTAATCTGCAGTAGTTAGCTATAAAAGCACAGTAAGCTGTTAAGTGTCGTAAGCAGATCCCAAAACATAACTATATCTACTCAAAGCGTGATGCTTTTTCATTGGTAGGCAAAATTGGTGCCATTTATCAAAAAATAAATAAAAATTCAGTTTTGGGCACGTTTCAGCCTCATTAAACACTATCAGAGAAATCAGTTACAAGTTTTTAGTATATTTTACAAACACGTACAAACTACAGTATTACAAATTTTGCTACGATAAACTTAAAACACTTCTTTTTATCCGACGTCATAAGTTTTTTATCGCAAACTTTAGCTTGTGTAGAGGCAGTAAAGCCACTGAGGATAGAGGAGAGATTTGCCAAACACCCAAAAACCATCACAAACGTTCATCACAGCGTAAGTATAAATTCGTAATAATCAATTCTATATAGTGGTCAATTGTCAAAACACGTCTAACAAATATCATGGAAAAGCACCTCAATAAGCCAAAACAGAAAGCCAATCAAACGAAACAGAATATCACACCCGCAAACTGATGATAGCAAAGATATACTTGTTTAGACAATGTAGTAAGTTACAATATTATATCAATCGTAAAAAGTTCAAATTAAATTGATAAGGCAAAGCAAAATCACCGGCAAAAACTACAAGCTGAATTTTTCTACCGCAGAGCCGTATAGTTTCACATGCGAAGCTATACGGCTACGGTCTACCGAAGTTTCTCATCAACTAACCAACATCTGGATCAACAATCTGTTGTATGGATCTTCACTATTTTACAATCTAAGAAAATCAAATGTGGTGAAGATATCGTTGTATTGTTTGCGCACATGGTTCCGGTATAATAAAGCTTTTGACTGATAGCCTGTGTTTCAATACCTAACGCGTGTTTTTTATCACTACATATATTTATCCCTTAGGTTATATGAGGGCCTGATCATAACTAAAATCTGACGGCATAACTCTGGAGCGAAGGTTTACTCTTCAGCAACTGTAACATAAATAGGCCCGTGTAATGTAATGATCGTTTACTTGATTACAACTGAGATACTACCCCAATTGAAAAGCCTGGCGAGGAACCCACACGCCGAACATGAATAGACACTGAACGACAGTATTATAGAAATGGTATACTGGTGTGTATCAATCATTTTTGCGTAATTCGTAATATTTTCGGATTCTTGTTATGTGAAATGTTTTTTCAATACGTGAACATGATTTTATATTTTTCACATGGAATGGCATGTTTTAAAATGTACATTTAACAATGTTTTGTAGGTTAAATAATTAAATTAGCTAGACTGAAAAGTAAACTACCTACGAAGAAGACTATCTGGATATAATGGATAGGAATTTTCAAGTGTTATGCTTGCTAATCCTTATTACTTCTTTCGACATGGTTCCTTCTCAAACTATATATGGTAAGTGAATGGTTTTCATACAAAGTGAAAACAGCTCTGTGGAATTTCTTTTTCAGTTTTCAAATATGACTCCCTGTAATCAATGATATATATAATCAATGCTGTAATTACCGCTAGCTAGAAGAAAAATATATAAGTACTAATTTTTAGACCTCCATTGAAAGCTTTTGTGGTGGGAAGTCTATAAAAAATATATCTATGAAAAGTAATAAAATTTTTGAATTAAAATTTTCATTTTAAGGAAGTAGCCTACTATTCTTTAGGAATGAGAGTTGCTGCAGTCCCGTGTCAATATAATCACCTTCCCATTGGTTGATCTGGGTTTTTGAATTTGTTCCTGCTTTTTAATTTTAGTTTGTAAATTTTTCTTTCAATGAATAAAATGTTGTAGGATTTTTAGACTTGTATTTTATTGGCTCAGTTAAACTATCCTTTCAAACTGCTATATTGCATTACAAAATCGTACGGTAATTGTTATCTATCACATCCTGCTCATACCTATCACATTAGCTCTAAACTCATTCTTTTCAATCAACTAGATTCTAGAACAAGCTATAGTAATATCTTACCTATTAGGCCCTATATGTACTGTAGTTTGTGAGATTATTTGCCCTTGATGCAGGGGTTGGCCCGAGATCTGTTTAGGTCGCCCTTTTGTAACAAGTAGCCTCTGTTATATGGCTAGACTGAGTATTAAATACCTCTCACGAGGTCAGCTAATTTTGTAACGTTTGAAACCCTAATCACATGTAGCGCACTGGATATTTTTTTCAGAATAGAATATCCATTGATAATTTTTACGATGTATTTAGTAGAACTATTTACTTGTATTACTGTAAAATCTCTAATTGAATGCCATGGCACTTTATTTTTCTACCCTTTCTCTCTAGAGGGGGGCAATTAAAGATGGCGTTCAAATAGAGGCTGGCGGTCTGTTTTTCAAATGGCTCATCAGAATTTTGGGCAGATAAATGGAGGCTTTACGGGCTAACCGAATGTTGCCTATATTTTGCCTTGTTCTGCTGGAGTGACGTTAAACGTTTTGGGGCAATAAATGTGCTAACTTAGCTCTAACTCGTCGAAGATCTTTGTAATATATAATATATATTAATACAATATGCATTGGGAAGCCGAGAGACATCTCTACCAGTTGTTATCTATTGTTTGCAATTAATCTGCGATGATATTATAGCCTGTGCCTTGCCTTGCAATTTGTTAAAGCTTTCAATTTTTTATTTCGTTATAAATTTTAAGGCATATTTTTATTTTACATCTGGATTTCACAATGTTAAATAAAATTTCATTGCACTCACTGATATATTTGCTACAGTTTGCAGCTAAAACTAGCTTGTTCTGCGTAATAGAAGTGGAGTTATTAGCATCGATTCATTGTAAGCCGTGTTGAGATAACCACAAGGATGCTATTAAATAATATGCTAAAAATCTGCAAATTTATAAGTTATATAATGATAATCTATCAAATGCTACAAATATAAATATTCATGAACAAGCGACGTAAACAAACCATACTTATATTACATGCGGAAATAAAAGTTAACGTTTTTAAAACATAAATATTTGTAGGCCTATTGTTTGCTTGGATAGCTGTGTTCTGATTGTTGCTTTCGATGGAACGAACGTCTTCTTGTTGTGCAGTACCTACCACAATGTCATCTGACCTCAACTCTTCTTCTGCACTGCTGAACTAGTCAATATTAGCGTACAAACAAATCTTTGGTCGAGCAAAACTTTTTCCGCTTAGCATTAAGCACAACTGCTACGTATAAAGGTTTTGCTCGCTAAACGTAACCTTTGTACCATCGTAAATGTAAACCCTTTTTATATACAGTACATGTAATCGAAATATCTAGACCGCGTTAAACATGGAACTACTATTAACAGCTATTAGGCAGTTGTTAATGATTTCTATGGTGTTACTTTCAAAATTTTAACCAAAATAAAATGAAAAGCTTTGGAATTGGACACCGAGAGAATTAATTGTTATTGATGTAATCTATTTATTATTAATATGATTGTGTGGACACTTTTTCACTGATCATTTGATATTATGGGTTCGTAAAGATCAAATAATGTCAAAGTGGCAGTCAAATGGAGGCGGGGTTCAAATAGAGGTGGAGTTCAATTAGGGGTTTTACCATGTCTCCATTTTATGTTCAATGTTATCACCTGGGCTTAATTTCTGGGTTTTTTAGTGACTCTGCATGACAGTCTCCTATGTTGATTGGCTATAATAGTTAGTGTTAAGTAGTTTTTAAGAATCTTTTGAAACAAATTGCATGAAAATCAACACTATGTAAAAAATTAAGTTATGTGCATTATGCATTACTGAATTTAGTAAAGTGGAAACTGAAATAAACTATGTAGCTGGAACCTACTTACATTGTTAGCAATGAATTACTGTCAACTTAATGTCAAGCTTTGTCAACAGCATATGTATCAGCTCTCATATTGAGTATTTGCTAGCTTTATCGCCATTTAAATAACATTTTATGCAAAATTATTATCCAGCATTTTTTTGTAAGATTATTTATGCTAAAGCATATTTTACGCTTCTCAGGAATATTTTTCCACTAAGAATGGTTCACATAGTTTTGATATTGTTCCAGAGTTGAATTCGCCTGAAGCCGTGCCTTATTCTCTAATAGGCCTACTACCCAGTCGACTATCATTTTAGCATCTTCTATTGTCATTCGTAGATCTGTTCTCATTTCTATATCTGTTCTCAGCTCTACTTCAGTATATTTATTCTTGTCTGCAACCACTTTAGTTGTATGTTGCAATAACCTGTTGAAATGTCAATAACCAGTAATAAATGTTAGAAACATTGAATTCACTGTTTAAATATGCACAAAAACCAAGAATGTCTGAAGCTCCAGGTGTTTGTTGCAATGCAGATTACAGATTTCTTACAGATTTACATGCGATGTTTTCATAGACATCTAAGGGTTGGGCTTGCCAAAGGCTTTTGTAAAGATTTTAATCGAATCGACAAGAGATTCATCCAATTGCGCTGTTCGGGTCTAAACATGCATTCCAAAATTATGGGACGTCTGTAAGAGATATTGATTTTAACCAACACAGTTGCTAATGTCACACCACACAGCATCGCTTTTCCCTTGAGACGGTAGGCAGAAATATGTTTGTTCCGTAACCATATATCGCATCAGCAAATATTGAATGATGACATTTGCTGCCACCTAATGGCAGCCAGGTAGTATCGCACAGTTTCTCTGTATACCACATGGGAACCATCATTACATGAGTTAGGGACATCCAGAAAATACAATTTCAAGAGTTTACTATTATGGCCTTTACAAAATGCTTTCTTTGTAAGGCTCAATGTTTTTCTATTGCGCTTTATTCACGAAGCCAGCTGTAGAGTAGTAAATTTTATGAACAAATATTGAAAGGCTTTCTTTCAAGCGTGACAGAGTCTGTAAGGGCTGGCGTAATGCTAGCGCGTCAATATCCATCTCTTCACAGCCGTCTGATATTGCTGACTGATTACATATGACGCACGCACTATATCTAATTGTATTATCTTCAGTAGGTATTTTTAACGGCCAGCACGCAATGAAATCATATCCGCTCTGACTGATCTTTTACCACGCCACATTCGCTTGCTAGTACAGTAGTTTGAATCTACTAAAACTTGAAACAGTGTAACACAACCTTTGGTCAGATTATTTGTTGTTATTTTAAAAGTTGGTATTGCTGTCGCATATTAGCTTTGTTGAAGCTCTTAAACTATTAGCTGTGAGTTTGATAGAGTTTATGTTGAAAGGTTATAGTCACTGGCTGACCTGTATTAAGTCTATCCGGTCAAAGATCGATCAAGAACGGTTTCAAGTAAAGTTTTCGTGATTGTCAGCTGATCATCGATACATTTTAATCTGTTCTATGACGCTTCAGTCATAGAAGTTACTCACCGAGTTCACTAGAGTTGATCTTGCAAAAATGAAAAAAGTCATGACATTTGTCAGCTGATACTTGGTGATAGAACCTTTTGTATTCACAATATTTGTCAGCTGGTAAACGGCGATAGAACCTCCCTTAATCAGCTCCGATTATTGCTGGAACCGTAATCATATTATATTGGCCACGCGTTTCTGTCACAAGGTTGACATCATAGATTGCCAACTCTCTAAACATTTGCTAAATATAAATAGCAAATGTTAGTATAATACATAAACTCTCTAAATATTTTGCTCTTCTAGTTTCTCATTTTATAATTAATAAGAACATCGAGTTATGTGAAATTTTTCATCACCATCTTTTATACTATATGACTTTGGCAACCTTTATAGAGATATTTCAAAGAATATTTTTTAAGAATAAATTTTTTTTCAAAGTTTTGTTATAGCAATTTTGTTAGTTCGATTCTGATTGATCATTTTGGCAATGTATCCACTGAACATCTGATGTACATATGGTCAATGTATCCACTGAACATCTGATGTACATATGGTCAGACATCTTTTAGAAAAGCTTGCAATTTTGCAAGTAGCCTACATACATATGACTTCAGCCAGGTTCATTATCTAAGAAATCATTTCTAAGATATGAAGATTGAAATGTCTATACACTTTACAATTTGATAAGAGCAAAAGGCATGTAGAAATAATAAATTAATACATAAATATAGTAACAACACAGACGTTATACTGATTATCTTGTTGTTACCAAAGGTCTTACAAATAATTGAAGTTTTCATGTTTTAACTTTCTGCATAGTTTTGTATCATGCATTTGGTTTACTGTAGAAAGCGACTTCTTTTGAATATTCATCAATGCTTTTTCTGTTTTGGACGTAATAATACAAGTTACAATTACAATAGAATATTTGCTGAGAAATATGATAGTTTTGATGTGCCAAACCAATATAAAAACTTTGGATGTTGAAATTTGGTTGTACATTAAGCGCCCCACTCGGTTTTTTGTGAGAGCTATGGTCAGTTCTTACTATAATCGCTCTACCGCGATCGGAAAGCTGTAACAGCGTGGGATTGGCTTAGCTTGTGGTGAGAATTTCATTGTCTTTCGCTTTATTTGATTTGCTACCAATAAGAGGCTGATAACAAACATTACAAGAATTTTACAATAGTAATTACAGGTGATAAATCCTTCAAGCCTGAGGAGCTGAAGCCTTCAGAGTCTAACAAAATAGTTGCCGTAGCGACACGCTTGCGGGTTGTGAAGGTATAATTCAAAGAACCTTAAGACATAACAGACATATAACTCCAGACTCGCTGTATACATTAATTTATCGATAAACGCTGATTCTGTTAGGCCGACTAAATACATTCAACGTCTTAACAAGGTCTTACATACTAAAAATAATGAGCCGAATTCTTTGTGGATGTATGCTAGGTGGAGATAGGTCCAGATTTATGACACTGTCATAGTCTGTGAGCTTATTGATATATGGTGATATGGTTAGAGGGCCGGCTGCCTGAATATCATTACTGTAACACATGTGTGAAAGAAAAACATTTGTACAGCTCTTTAGGCATATTACATCTATACGCATGTATTCTATTTACGAAGTTGGTATCAACCCTACAGGCTACGCACCCTCCTTCATAAATATCAACACATTCCCATGTTCATGTTTGGTTATAACATTTTAGATATATTTTGTTATGGTTGCGCTTTTGTTATGGTTATGTTGACTGTTTCCCAAATTGTGAAAACCTCGGATTTGGCTCCAATAAGGTTTCCATCTAGGTTGGTTACCTGTAATCAGTTTTTTGGATACATTTCTGAATTCTTTTGCAAATAAATAAGCAGATTATAGTGTAGATTTATCTTTTAATTATATGAAACTAACTTGTTGGAAAGTTTCCAAATATTTTTATGACAAGATTTTAACTATTGTTGGCCCAAATATGTAATGCAAGTTATTATGTGTGTAAAGAAAGGTTCGGCATTCTTTTATGATGTTTGTATATTGAATATTTCAGGCTGCCGTTATAGTCCGAACCTGTGCAACGAGTTTGAATCGTGTGAAGAAGGTGAGTTTTAACAGCGTTCTAATCCTATTGGCTGGTTACCAGGTATAGCTGACATTTGTTAAATGACTGCGTACTTTGTAATGAACTACTCATGGTGTTGAGGATTTGCCAAAAAATGCTTTTCCTTTTCCATGCAATTCTCGTTGGTTAGGCTAGTCATTCCCTAGCCTGAGTTCTCATTATTAAGGTAAAGGTATGGGATGTTCTATTCCCTAGCCCAAGTTTGTTTTCAGGTTGAATTATTGTTCTTCCTTTGATTATCAGCCCGATTCTTATTTTTTATGTTTCAACAAGTATAAAAATCCAAATGCGGCCCGTGGTCAATTTTCATCTAGCCTGCAGCCTCCGTCATAAAAGCAATAACGTCTGGCTTGCCTGTAGAATTAACCCTTTGAACCCTAACGGTTGTTTTGCAGCATTGCGTAGGGTGTGTCAGAATCTCTAACGGTCAGAATTCCTCAATCACATGGCTTTGTTTACAAAAACTGTTTTTAAGTAACAGCACAAACCAATCAAATTAATTATTGCACAGGATGTTTGACCAGAAATTTCACTTCCATTTGTAACAGTTTTCAAATATCCTTACATACCTTTTTTCAAATTTTATAAGAACGATATCGCAAAATAATCGATACGACTCGTTTGTTGGTAGGTCATACATGTAAATGATTGTGATGCAAATAAAGAATTTTATGATTCTAACTATAATTTTCCAATATATTTTGAGTCATGAAATGATGAACATGTGCTCAATGGATATGATGCTACTGTAAATGTTTGCACGAGTTTTTTATAATCGTTTGAACTTTTATAGTTCTAGTCCAAATAATGGTAAAGTACTGTTTTTTTCTATTTGCTGTGGGTTGCCTGACTTTTTACTAGTGTTTCACCAAATATCATTGTATTATGAGGACGTTTATTTATATTTAATAAAAGTTTAAAAGCTTCGGATCATTGGACAGATTGCCTCGGGTTACGACATCACTGACAAAAACTGAATAATGACAAGTTTCCGGAGATTCAAGAGTTTGGGTAAGAAAATGCTAAGCTGGTTTGGGTTGACCTATATGTGTGAGAAGACATTCTTGGTTATGAACTTAAATAATAGTCACACGAGGACACAGCTATCGAACTCTCACTTACAAGACATCTTGTGCATCAATGCTATACTGCCATTGAGCCAGACCTTTGATATGCATGTTTCAAATGAACCTAAAACACATGCTTAAGATAGCTGAAATTAAAATAAAAAAGCAAATACGAAACACAGATTGGCTCAGTGAAATCTATTTAAATTAATTGCTGTTATATGTAAAAAAAACGTCCGCCAAGGTTTGCCCCCTTAAATTTTTAACACACCAAATCTGGCACCCTTTGCAAAAAAGTTTGGACACCCCTGATATAAGGGCTTTTACATTTTGATGTTAACTAAAATTTATTGATATGCACTGTTTCACTGGCGTGCACGATTCACAAATTTGAGCTAATCTGCAAGTTAACAACATCACGGAAACGGCATAAATCTGCAAGCTAAGTGAGTTTTGTGATGCGCAAAACTTTGTCGAATCCATCATGCTTGCGAATAATGGAAACAGCACCCGCGAATGATGCGCATTAAAATACCGCCTCAGCTATTCAGTTTTAAACAGTTTCAATACTTCCGTCGTTTTTTCTCTATCGAGTTTCAAGCATTTCCGTCGCTAACACGTGCGTCGCAAATTATTAACTTATAGCGTTGGATTCCTTACCTTTTTTCAACAAGGTGCCGGAGTCAATCCACATCATGTGAGTGTTCATAGAAACACTTAATACGCATGGTAACGCAATGTGTGCACAACTCCAAATCCGCATGATGCGCTTCATGCGTGTCTCATGGTAACTTAGTGATAAAATAGCAAACCATAATAAAATTAATGATCAGAAAATCATTTGTAAAAATAATTATAAATAAGCAGAACTGATACGACTAAATAAGACATGTTTAAAGATGAGCTCACAAAGTTTTAATAGATATTATCAGAAAGTATCAGTATTTTTCTGTCATTTGTGATTGTTTTTAATGTTTGAGGTAGTCTGACTGCCAGGATGTTGCAAGATTAAAACTGACAAAACTTGATCGCAGAAAACGCTCAGATCAAGCGAATGTGCGATTATGACGCCTATAGTTGCAAAGGGATCGACAGAATAGAGACGCATTACTCTGCAACTTGGACGCAATAGTCGATATCAACTATAGCAATGATAGTAACTAGTGATGTCCTGTCGACGCGTATTTTTCTTCTGAGCGTTTTAACAGCAATTTAGTTTTGTTGATTTTAATCTTGAAACATCGTGGCAGTCGGTTAACCTCTGACATCAAAATAATTGCAGATGATAGAGAAATACCAATACTTTCATACCGATACTTTCTGTAGGTTCATCGTTAACTGCTGGTTGCGAGTCGATTGACGACAAAGAATTACTTCTACTGATGATGGTTTGCAACTATCAGTTCCAAACGGTTTGATTTTTGGTCGAGTGTTTTTATTAGCTGGTGATTTGAGGCTGTAACACTCATTTATTATTATGTGAATGTTTTATATAGCAATAAACAACTCGGG
This sequence comes from Watersipora subatra, assembly GCF_963576615.1. Classification (NCBI taxonomy): domain Eukaryota; kingdom Metazoa; phylum Bryozoa; class Gymnolaemata; order Cheilostomatida; family Watersiporidae; genus Watersipora; species Watersipora subatra. Next base: position 28,424,397 of record NC_088711.1, read on the forward strand.
TGTTGATTCCACTTCCACTCCTGTGATCGGCAAGCATCGACCACCATACACCATGCATACTGTAGGTAGTTTTACAATAACTAGGTGGCTAATCTAATAGCTGATAAACTAGATGGTCATCGTTGATTCTCCATTTCATAACCTAGTATCTATAAAACATACAGTAGTACACTGAAACTCGGATAACTCAAGCTTTATGGGACCGATCAAAAGTGTTCAAGTTATCAGAGTGTTCAAGTTATCAGAGCAGTGTCGCAAGTTAATGTATTTATCAGTAGACACATGTACATATACAAACTACATATAAATCAAAAGCATAGATGGCTTGTTGCAAATTAAAGGGCCTCTCATGTACAGTTTAAAAAAAATTTTATCAAAAAGTATAGATACATTTTTCTCTCACTTGAGATTTGTTTGTTGTTTTAGGTGAAGTGACTGCCAAGCTTTTCTCAGGTTATAATTCGCAAAACTAGATCGCGGTTAAAATGCTAAGAAAGGACATCTTTTTCTCCTGAGCGTTTTAACCAAGATCAATTTTACCGATTTTACTTTAAGTTTGTTCGAAAGTTACCTAGCTGTTCCTTGCTTCTGAAGGGCCATCGCAAGGCGGATGTTTGGTAAAATTTAGTTTCTTGTAAACCTATAGAAAAGTTGTTAATGAAAATATTTTGCCGATGATGGTAATAACGACACCTATGAACTACTAAAAGTTGATGTTTATCTCTATGGCTTGGAATAAAGTGATATTCGAAAGTGATAACAACCGTTTCGGTAGCCGTTGGGCAAAAACTGTTTGAGTAATTGATGTTAAGTTTGAGTTATCTAAAGCAATTCATCATTGCGTGGGAGTGGACCAAACAAATCTGTTTGAGTTAACCGTGTGTTCGAGTTAACCGTGTGTTCGAGTTAACCGTGTGTTCGAGCTATACGAAGGCAAGTTATCCGAAAGTGACTGTAGTTTGTAAATGGGCTCATCCGACAAATGCTTCCGAATTCCATTTTGTGGTGTACAAGTGAACAGACCCGGTATAATGCCAGCACCTGTGTAAAACTCTAACAAATCTTTACTGGAAGACAGCTGGGGATATGATGTTCATTAGCTGCAAAAGTGTTCCTGTCTACAATTTGATTAATTTATGGAGAAAATCAATAGAGGAAGTGTGCTTGAGAATGCTCCATCGGCACAAATTAGCAGATGAGTGCTTTCTTGCTGACTTCAGCTGTCGGCATTGGCTGGGTGGGGCATGCGTGGCTTGACTATTACACAGTACGCTATAGTAAACAGCTCCATGTCATATACTACAGTCTTACCATCCTTCTGTTTCCATGACACAGTACACTATAGTAAACAGTTCCATGTCATATACTACAGTCCTATCATCCTTCTGTTTCCATGACACAGTACGCTATATAGTAAACAGTTCCATGTCATATACTACAGTCTTACCATCACTCTGTTTCCATGACACAGTACGCTATAGTAAACAGTTCCATGTCATATACTACCTTCTTACCATCACTCTGTTACCACGACACAGTACGCTATAGTAAACAGTTCCATGTCATATACTACCATCTTACCATCACTCTGTTACCATGACACAGTACGCTATAGTAAACAGTTCCATGTCATATACTACAGTCTTACCATCACTCTGTTACCATGACACAGTACGCTATAGTAAACAGCTCCATGTCGTATACTACAGTCTTACCATCACTCTGTTACCATGACACAGTATGCTATAGTAAACAGTTCCATGTCATATACTACAGTCTTACCATCACTCTGTTACCATGACACAGTACGCTATAGTAAACAGTTCCATGTCGTATACTACAGTCTTACCATCACTCTGTTACCATGACACAGTACGCTATAGTAAACGGTTCCATGTCATATGCTACAGTCTTACCATCACTCTGTTACCATGACACAGTACGCTATAGTAAACAGCTCCATGTCATATACTACAGTCTTACCATCACTCTGTTACCATGACACAGTACGCTATAGTAAACAGTTCCATGTCATATACTACAGTCTTACCATCACTCTGTTACCATGACACAGTACGCTATAGTAAACAGTTCCATGTCATATGCTACAGTCCTATCATCCTTCTGTTTCCATGACACAGTACGCTATATAGTAAACAGTTCCATGTCATATACTACAGTCCTATCATCCTTCTGTTTCCATGACACAGTACGCTATATAGTAAACAGTTCCATGTCATATACTACAGTCTTACCATCACTCTGTTTCCATGACACAGTTAATTCGCATCTTTTCGTCATCCCCAAGATGGAAACGGCGGGAACCCACAAGGTCGAGGGAGTTTTGCAACAAAAAATTTTTTATAGTATTTTTAAGGCATACGAAAAATGGCAATGGCACTTGCAATCAATGTGCAAGAAAATGCCGCGCAAGTTATTCCATTTTTCACACTTTAGTCGTTCTTATTTCGGTTTGAGCTGTAGCGTAGAACATAAGTGTGCTGCATAGATTTCTGGCATAGACTTTCTTATTTTTTTAACAGAAAGCCCGCGTTACTCCGCAACATGCCAATGTTTACCGAAATACCTATCACATGGTAACTCAAGGTGCACAAAATGCCAAATCTCTATCATCTGCACAATGAATCGCGGTGTATATCTTTAACAATGTCGTCTGTTTAACTACAGTCAAGCCCCTACACGTCATGTCAAATCATATGTAGAGGCATCTGAAGTAGATCTGTTTGTTTATATATAAAGACTACAGCTGTAATGTAAGACTATGACTGTTTACTGTTCCACCAGTGCGTAGGATCATTAAGTTTTCATAGGATGATGTTGTATTGAAGACTCGTTTACTTGACTCATAGAAATCCATCGGTACATTGAACAATCGTCTGTCAACATGCTGCAGGCTCTTGATATATTATTCTCATTTATTGTGTCACGAAATCACAGCTTCCTAGTTCTTTGTGGGACCCGCACCGATTAAAGATGCAAGAATAAAATAAACTCAAGCAGGAAACATTAAAACAGTTTATGCTGATTATATAGATTTGCTTCTCCGTCGAAATAGCCCAAGTTTAACAATGCCCCATTTACATTCGAATCATTTTCCTATGATTTTTACTGATACTTGGATTTATGTTGATAACATTTACATAAGAAAATTTGTCACAGCGATAAGTAGCTGCTTATCTAACAGCAGTAATAACCATTTGTTCTAATTAGTTATCGTATTTTGCGTACTGAATTTTTGCCACAACTTTCAACCCAATTGTTGATTACTGGAATATAATAACGAATGAGCCAATCACAGCGCATTAAGTTACTTTGTCACTTCTGTCGGCAACATTGAATGTGTTTTTGTTTGTTGTCGCTGGATACACAAGGTTCCGAGCATGGCCAGTGATTAAGGCTACTCGCTCTGTTCTTACAGGATAATATGAATGAATATTTTGCATGAATGGCCTCTCGTTAGTAGTAGTACTTAGTTCTTATCGTGTGATTGGCGGTTCACCAGTTTACAAAAGGCTCTAATTGCCTGTGCATGTGTGACTGTGACGAGGTGATTGCCTCGTTCTTTATGGACGTCTCATGGTGAATGTAACCTTTAATCAGAATGTTACTTTCATTGTGTCTCCATAAGTCATTGCCATCTGTATGCCATCTGTATTCCATCTGTATGCCATGGCGAGCATCCTTACCAATTTTCCTATTCAGATAAGGTATTATCAAGATATTTTTGAAAATCATTACAAATCAAGATATTTTTGTCCAAGTCATTACAAAGTGTTTATTTACTACATCTCTCTGTCTCTGAAGGATTTACTAGCGTCGCATTGTCATTTTACTACCAATCAGTTGTGTATTTCCCTAGCAATTCCATTTTTTCTGTTTGCCTTTTTACTTTGGACAGCGTAAGGTATTTTTGTATCCGAACATAGAATAGATATTATTGCTTCTAATTTTACATTTGCAAGATACGCATGAGATAAAAATGCATCATAACCGTGCAATGTTTCCAGTTTTTTGTTTAGGAAATATTCAACCATTTAAACAGGCAGCAAAATAGTGGTGCCCCCTTTGGTCCAACTCATTGCGTACCATGAGCCACATTATACGTCTTGGCAGTGTTCGCATATGGCCAAAAGCCGCATAATGCGTCTTGGCACAATGTTTGTGCATGACCAAGATTTGCGTGTGCTTCGTGCAAAACTATTCTGATTAGTGAGAATTAACTAATTACCTCGCCCATTAGCCCATCATGTCTGTACTCAACAAAAGGACAGTCATCCGCTCCGTTGAACCAATAGAAAACATTTACAGTCTACCCTGAGCTGAGTTTCACTTTGCAGAAAAGTTTATTTATTATTCCAATATCTTTTTTGTCATTACCAGTAGCCATTACAGCTACCAAGGCTTCACAAATTGCAAATCTATGGTTTTTTGATGATTATTTAATGAGTAGTAATAGTGCCGGTGATGATTTTATTGCTAAGAATAATGTTAATAATAATGCTGTAAGCTATAATTATCCTTCGTTTTTTTTGTGACTTCATTTTATTGTTGTCGGCCATTTTTATAGACATTTTTATCTTTAAAAACAAGAAGCTTTTGCAATGATCTTTTGAAAACGATGCTTTTGTTTGCAATTTTTTTATTATAGTATCAAAACACCTAAAAGAACTAGTAAATAAAAGAAAAATGATCGTTTTCTACAAATATGACGGCTTTTTCGTGAATGAGCGCATGTGCAAACGACTTGATGACGTAAAAAAACGATGGATAGCGATAGGTCTTCCGACATAAATCATGCTTAAGTTGTTCGTCCCGGAAGTAGGGGAAAGGGCCGAAAAAGTGTGAGAGCTCACTCTCATAATAATAATAAAGTACTATAATAAGCTAAATAAGCGGATAGGATCTAAGTCAGGCCTGATTAGTAGATGTTCTAAATTTTTACCCAGAAGTTTTATGAAAATAATATACAAAGAATTTATTAACTCAAAAGTTAGTTACTGTCTGGAGTCATGTGGAAATGCTCCAGTTTTTTATGTAAAAAAATGCTAATATCACAAAAACATCAAATACGCATAATATTTAATAAATTACTACTGACTTCATCTTGGTCCCTGTTTGTTCAGCTGTCTGTGTTGCCTGTTGATTACTACTGACTTCATCTCGGTCCCTGTTTGTTCAGCTGTCTGTGTTGCCTGTTGATAAACTTTACCAGTATAAAAAAATTTAATAGCTCATTCAAAATTTTATTCAAGTGATTATGAAACCTAGAAAGATTCACATTATAATACTAGATTTTTAGAAACCAATCTACTTTTACCATTATTTTATACTGCTTCAGGTAAAAAAACAATCGAATACAGAGCACCATCACAATGGAACCGTCTTCCAATAGACATACGCAAAACCTCTGCATTTATTAGTTTTAGAGTTAATGTTAAAAGCCATTTGTTAAACCTAGATTAATTCTGACCTGCTGTTTGAGTTTGCCAATTCCTGTGGGCCCAGGCTTTAACTAGCTGCAGTGCTATGGCACATGTCGGCCTCATCATGCCTTAACAAGTAGGAACTAAGCTTTCATTGATTTTGTTTAACTTAATCAATATATAACTTATCTTCATTTTGCTTAATGTTATATTTCTACTAATTGATGAAATAAAATACACACACACCACACACGCACACACCCCACACACACACCCCACACACACACCCCACACACACACCCCACACACACACACCCCACACACACACTCATAGAGCTTACACCACACACACATACACCACACACTCACCCCACATATCACATACACACACCGCATGCACACACGCCACACACGCACACACCCCCCACACACACACCCCACACACACATCACGCACACCCCACACACACCCCACACACACACACACTCCACACACACACATAGCACATACCCCACACACACACACCACAACACCTTTTTAGATTATCTTATGGCATCAACTGTCGTAACTTTTTATGCTGATTAATTTGCTGTTAATGCCTTTTTCAAAGACGGGTGTGGTTCAAAAGCTATGGCAACTTCTATGAGCCAAATATTGTGTCTTACTGACATTTGACCATTTAATTTTAGACATTTTTTAATAAAAAGTTTAACACTAAATTTCATGTTCAAAAATCCATCTTCAATGAATTGTAGTAAATTCAGATTCACAAAAACCATCACAAATGGAAATTTAGTAATATGACATATACATGTATATGATTCATTTATCACATGGTAAGATACTTGCAGTAATCCTAATTGACATGAAATGGATCAAACACAAAGGCCCATTCTTCACCCTCTAAATGGTCATCATAAGGACCCTCTTCAGGAATAATGTCATGTACTAATGGTGATGGGGTGTCTTATCCTCTTCTCATAATATATCATCATCTTTACCATCCATAGCATTGGTAGTCTCAAAAGTTCTTCACCCTCTGACATACTGTAGGTGAAGATGTAGCGCACATAGTTGAGGTGACAGTGTAAGTGTGGTGACCCGATGCCACCCATTCATTCCAATCGGTATGTTACAGTAGAAAAGGAAACGATGTTATTAATAGAGTCTGTCAGTGTAAATTCTCATAAGGGTTAGTCAATCGACTTGAGGATATTGCTCTATTTTAAATTAGAACAGTGTTTGTGGGGCGCTTTCTCTCCCTCTCTTTATTCATGCATGCAGTATATTATGCTATCAGAATCATTAGGTATGCGTATGAATACTTAGGCCTGCGCAACGATTTATAACTTTCTTTTTTGTTGTTTAAATGTTTCACTACTATTCGTCGATCGATCTTTACAAGATTATAGAGTGTATGTCTAACCAATTAGGCAGCTTGTATGTTGACACTAGTTACTACTTGGTCATTCCATCTTATTTCCCTCATGCAAGCAAACTGCGTTCAAAGACTATCTAGTCAATATGTAGTGTTTAATGAGATGTTATCTATTTTCCAACATTTGTGTATAGAAAGAGAAAATAAAATTATAGTTATTAAATTATTGTGTGCGTGTAGCATTCCGTGTAGCATTCCGTGTGGTGTTTTATGGTATCAATTAGTACTAATATAACATTAAGCAAAATTACGATAAATAAAAGCTTAACTCCTCTGTATTAAGGTGTAATGAAACCCACATGGGCAGTAGCACTGTACCTAGTCGAATCAGGCGCTGGGTGCGCACAAGTTGGCATTTTTGGCATATAAGGTGAAATATTTTGCATATTTGATTGAAATTCAATTAGTAGGCCAGTCTTGAATAAGCCAAGCTTAATAAGTGGCTCCTAAAATATTTTTAAAGCTATTGATTGTCGAAATTTTTCTTTAGTGTTTTGGAAGACTGTTCCATTGTGAAGGAACTCTCTATTCAATTGTTTTTTGGCCGGAAGCAGTATAAAATATTGGTGATGGCAGATTAGTTTGTAGAACAATACTGCTCTAAAATAGCGATGATATACATGTACTAACATTGATCAAACATTTGTGGTAAAAGTATAAAGAATGCTCATGTACATGTAAGATAATTACATCATGGTCTGCCAATATTCAATTGTCTCTTACACTTAGCGCAACAAGAATTCTACCAGCTTATTTTAAGTTTTCTGTAATCGATTTTCTAAGTTACTATTTATAGTAACATCTGTTTTCATTCTTGGCATATGCCAGCATCTGAAAACTGTTAACTTAAAATTTGAGCAATTCCATTCACACTCGATAATACTATTGGTGATTTACAATAGTGCTATCTTTGCAGGCTACGATAACTGACAACTTTCCCTCTAACCAATAGGTTTGGGGAATGCTAAAATGTTATTGGATTTGTTCAAGGGTCCTTTGAAAAACAATAATTACCTTTACCATGTTAGCTGCCTGTTGCTAAAATTGACACCAAGAGGATAACTTATAGGCCTAAATGAATGCTTATCTCGTACTTCCATTCCACGATATGTACTGTCAAATATTTATAACTAGCTGTACCACCTGGCGTTGTCCGGGTAATAAAAAAGTCTTTGTACAGAAGATTGATTTGTATTTAACATATAACAACATTTGCCATTCTAACTTTCAAACTACATATCATGAGAAAAGTGTTTTGTGTAATTGAAATAAATTAAGAGAGAAAATGAAAACAACTGTAAAGGTTTTCAAACTTTGTCGAAACAACTTTTAAACTTCATATCATGAAGAAATAAATGAAAAAATAAATTGGAAAAAATAAAACGGCTGTAAAAAGGTTTAGATGTAAATGTGAAATAATTAGCAAGTAATAGCTAAATAAAGTGTGTTTTGCAACGATTACAATAAAATATATTCGGTAATGATACAATTAATACGAACTGAGAAAACATAATAAAAACCCTGAATATGTAGAATTAATAATAACAATTCTTGCATAGAAGTGTGTGTGTGCATAAAAAAGGTTACTGTTCCACCAGAAGCTAGCTTTGAATACGACGATACCGGTATCTCTCGATACCAGTACAAATGTAAAAATGAGATATCATACCGTCTTTGTCTGACTGAACAGAGGGATAATGTCAAGGCTTTTTTCACGGAGACAATATACTTGTCCGCGTGAGAAGAATTGGCCTTGGACCCCAAATATAGTAATTGAGCCTTACGAAAAATATTGCTTAATAGGGGCATCATAACTCGTGGCAGCATTGATAAAATAATCAGCATGCGCTATAGCTGGAATGACACACATACTTTGAGAAATACATATATAGATACGTATCCCTCTGGAATCCACGTACAGGTCGAAACCACTGTTTATATGCAGAAAGCATACAACTTCTAACTCTTCGAAATGGGACCTTTTTAGTTGGTACCCACCATTTGTAGTTGTGGTGACCTCGCTATTTGTTCCGCTACTGTTATGCACGTTTGAGACAGAGAACTCTGCTCAGTACGCAAGAGATTATTGTTATTATTCGTTTTTATTATTCTTTTTTTAGATAACCTGTTTGGAACGTGTCAGAGTGTACTAGACAGGAGACCGGTGCTTAGATTCCATGTGAAAAGTGAATTGAGGAGAATGCTGCTATACAGTTTGGAGGAGTTGCTCACCATAGGATACAGGTGGTCAGATGAGTACACACAGTGCATCATTGGTGGACTTCTCGAGAGCTACGAAGTTGACGTTTCACCAGAACTTTCCTACTGCGATGTCCTTGAGAGACAACGTCTTGGGTAGGTATTTGGTGAATTTAAATACGTTGTTGTATGTTACCTGGTTCGATTAATTGTCATTCAGCTCCCGCATAGATATTTTAGCATTAACCCTTGACAACAGCTCACCATTAACTTGTTATGAAATGTTGGATAATCTTTATTCGAGTACTTATAGAAATTTAGGAGTGACAATAAAAATGAAATAATTTACTGAAAACTCTATATTCCAACTAAAAGGTTGAGCCTCTTTCAGAATATATACTTAACACTTTCAAGTCTGGGCCCAAATAATCTGGGGAGTTGTTTTCTCATCTGATCTCACGCCCAAGAAGACTCGGTTGTGTAGTATTCGCTTTGTTTTCATCCACTTCCGGTTTAGGTTGGATTACAAAATTCTGATCATTTTGTGCTCGATACCTTCTCAGTATGATTCAATGTTTCAAGACTTGAATTACTAGTTCGTGAGATATAGCCAAAGTACTGAGGACTTTCAAACAGGCTGAGAAAAAAAAAGTCTGCTGGCAAGAGACTAGTTTCTAGTAACACGAGGTTGAAATTCTTAGCAATGAAGACTTAGAAATACTCAGTGATCAAGGTAGGTGCCTCTAGTCCTCACAGTCACACTATGTCAGGGCCTAGTCTTGTCCCCCACAGTCACACTAGGTCAGGGCCTAGTCTTGTCCCCCACAGTCACACTAGGTCAGGGCCTAGTCTTGTCCCCCACAGTCACACTAGGTCAGGGCCTACTCTAGTCCCCTACAGTCACGCTAGGTCAGGGCCTACTCTACTCCCCCACAGTCACATTAGGTCAGGGCCTACTCTAGTCCCCAACAGTCACACTAGGTCAGGGCCTACTGCTGCTACTATTGCAAACCAAGAAAATCATCGTGTGTCTTCCGTTACCTCCAAAACATCAATTTATTTAGACTGGTAAATCGAGTAATAAATTATTTACTCAATTTGATTTCTGTTTCTAATGTATTCTACAAGCTTGAAACTTCCAAAGTATACTCAGTTGAAAAGTAGTTGTGTTATTCCAAGGGTTTTCTAGGACTCTAGGTTTTCTAGGTTAGTCTAGGACTCTAGGATCAGGGATTCTAGTGTGATCGGAATAGTTGAGATATCTGTGTGGTTGGTAAGGTGAGGAGGTCATCATTATAAGACACGGCTTTGAAAGTCTTGAACAAATAAAATGATATTATTATGGATTTGATGGGAAGAGAGGTGTTCAAGTATAGTACTATCTGAATCACCTTACCTATATGAACAAATTATTCATAGTTAAGTTTACTGTGACCTTTGAGCTACATTCACTGCTTTGCTAATTACAGTTGGTAAGTAGAGTTGCGGTATCATGCTTGCAGAACCACCAGAAGTTATCCGCTTAAATACATTTATGACCAATTTTGGTAGTTGAGGCATCTACCTACAAACAATACTTTGATAGGATAATTATCGTTGCAACACTAGCCAATATTGAATATTGATGGCAAGATTATGACATCTGGATAATGATATCAAATAACAATATCACTTGAAGCATATCCAGATAGTACTGCCTCATATAATGCAGTACTATTGAAGCTAGACTTTTCAAATACTTGTAAATTGATAAACCTGTTACACTCGTCGTGTCTGGCACAACCTCCCTCGACATCCTTGCAACATGAAGCAAAGATGTAAATGTGTTTGTGAGATTATCAGCGGCATGATTTTAATTTCAGCAGCAAACTTTCTTGTTTTTGACTAGAAACTTGAACAGTCTGTTGTAGTCTATTAATAGAAAGTTAATACGTACACTCAAACCTTGCCATATGAAGTTAATCCTTCCCCAAAGTTGGTTTGGATGTCAAAACTATTGTATGTTGGATCAAAGTTTATTATAAGAATACATTGCATTTCGTTTAATCCGTTCAACTACTCAAAAACGTAAATACTTCAGGTAGTTACATGTACGTAGCTTTAAAGCAAATGCATTATTTAGAATTATATGAAAACCTAAATTTAAAAAAATAAATTTATATAAAATACTAAGTAAATATAGTAACCGTCAATACGAAGGTTTTTATTGCCTTTTTGCCTGTCACGTTAAAAATGGTGAATTGGGCCGTTGATCCAGTAGACAGATGATGCAAAGGTAGAAGTGGTGATAGACTTCCAGTGCCATAAGATGATGCAAAGGTAGAAGTGGTGATAGACTTCCAGTGCCATAAGGTGATGCAAAGGTAGAAGTGGTGATAGAATTCCAGTGCCATAAGGATTTTTCATTGCTAAATTTTAATCGCTATATCTGATACAGAGATGACAGAGCAACAAACAAAAGACACACCGAGGTTTATATGTATAGAATTATCACAATCAGCCTCTTCTCTTTTGCTAGTTTCAGGCATTTTTTTATCACTTTCACTTTCTCACAATGGTTAGAAAATGGCTTCAGAAATTTTTTAATTATTAGTTGCACTAATTCTTTGAGATCCATGATCTTCAAGCTCAGAGGGAAGGTATGAAACGCTGTTTAAGATTGGACGAGCCGCTTAGAGCCAAACTATGTGAAAGAGAACTGCATACATGTGTACTAACATCTAAAACTCCAATTCTTCCAGAAACTTTGGATGTCTTATGCTGGAAATCGCAAGACCAATTTTTGCTCAACTTAGCAAATGTTAAAAAATTGTATTTTAAGGTGATTCCGAGTCGAGGTTTGTCTGTACTTGTATCATAAGTATACATCCTGGAATAGTATTTAGTTGTGATACAGATTTATGCTGTTTCAAATCCATAGAATGTGTGATACTGCTAGTTTTTGCTTATTCACAAATCCTATAATTGTTTTCTATATGTATGTTTTTTTTCTCGGGGTAAAAATTCTTTTATTTTTGGAAAGACTATGCTTTGGTTCATCAGTGACTTAGAGACATTTCTTCCATATGTTTATAGCAGTATGTGTGCCTCCAGACCATAGACACGGATATGTAAGAAGTGTGACTCAGACACACTACTCTATAGTTTCACAGTGCACATATCTGTTGGGTGTACAGCTTGTAGACTACTAGATGGGTTTAGTAAAAGAAAAGTTTGCTATTTACTCTGCAGCCAGCGTAGCTGCTTATCATTGCATTGATTTTCATTTACCATATGGGTGCCTTAATATGTACAGCAGCTATTTCTGGTGCACTTCCTTGACATTAACTACTTGACATTTGAGTTTGCCTCAGTGACCTGGAGCGGCTAATGGAAGTTCTTGAACCAAGCTGAACTGTGGCATGTTTTGGTGAGAGCCTCACATGCTCCTATTTGACCTTAAGTTAGTCAATCATTGATAAAACATTCTGATTTTGCACTGACAGCTCTTGAGCATCTCTGACAGCGGGTGTTGAAAGTTTAGGACAATGAAAACTAGGACAAGTATGCGTGAAATGCTTTGTTTGTTGCTAGGTTTTACGCTGACCAAAGTTTTTACTGTTGATATGGCAACAGGTTTTAGTCAACATGTCTCCAAAGAATTTAGTCTAAACTGATGTCACAGGGCCATCAGCTAGTAGGTAGAGCCACTAGTGTTAAACTCATTCGTCCGTGTCACTGAATTATAAAAGGACTAGTAGCTAAGCCTAGTTTCCATTCATTCATGTCATAGTATAGCTAGTAAGATTACTTAACAATACATGCATAAAACGTGGAGTTGTCCATCCAATTAGGAAAGATTCCTCACAAGCTTATGGGGTTATTGGAAAGAGTTACAGGAAAGTGAAAAATTTCATCGTGCTTTTCAAATAGTATGAAATACTCGAACACTTAAAAGCTTTCCTAGCATTTTTAGCATTCTAGTTTTTATGAGCAAAAGTTATAACATGACCATAAATGGTTAAGTTAGGACATGACCATAAATGGTCATGTCATAATTTATACTAATGTAATAATGGTTGTACAGTATAAGCTATAGAAATAGGAACCTTTTTGTTTCACACGAGAGCTAACGGGACTGAAGGTTTTCAAAAAAATGGGCAAATAGAAAAAGGTACAGGAATTACTTGAAGATTGTTTAACATTTTTGGTCTGTCCCTACCATTAAAAAGGCAGCAATAGCAAGCATAATCAACAAATCAGTTAGCTGTATTCCACTTTATTAGAAACCTGCAGAATCAGCTTAGTTTCTAACCAGAGCACTTCTGTCGGTCAATGTTACACGTATGTCCGATTAGCATTCTGTATGTGGTTGTCTTTTTACTGGCCCTCGAAGTAGAAAAAGGCTTGGGGATGGGATATCAAAGAGAGCTGAATAAGTTTTTAACCATCAAAAATATGAGTATCAGCTCTTACATGATTTTTTATTTCTAGGATGTTTATCGATGAAAATATCATAAGTATTGTGTAAAAGTGGCATGCTATATTCGCCGATTCTCAACTCATTTCCTGCATATAAAACATCCCTTAGGTGAGTTGTCACTAAGACTAGAGGGTGTGGCTTACATGTTGACAGAGGATGGCTGGTTGGGTGCTTTCGGAGGGCCTACTTGTAAGGGTTATGCGATTAGGGTATGTATGAGACAGTCAAATTATGATCAGAGAAATTTGCCTTCACTGTGTACATCTTTATAATCTTTGTAATAATCTTTAATCTATAATCTTTATAAGTAGTAGATCTTTATAAGTAGTAGATCTTTATAAGTAGTAGATCTTTATAAGTAGTAGATCTTTATAAGTAGTAGATCTTTATAAGTAGTAGATCTTTATAAGTAGTAGATCTTTATAAGTAGTAGATCTTTATAAGTAGTAGATCTTTATAAGTAGTAGATCTTTATAAGTAGTAGATCTTTATAAGTAGTAGATCTTTATAAGTAGTAGATCTTTATAAGTAGTAGATCTTTATAAGTAGATCTTTATAAGTAGTAGATCTTTATAAGTAGTAGATCTTTATAAGTAGTAGATCTTTATAAGTAGTAGATCTTTATAAGTAGTAGATCTTTATAAGTAGTAGATCTTTATAAGTAGTAGATCTTTATAAGTAGTAGATCTTTATAAGTAGTAGATCTTTATAAGTAGTAGATCTTTATAAGTAGTAGATCTTTATAAGTAGTAGATCTTTATAAGTAGTAGATCTTTATAAGTAGTAGATCTTTATAAGTAGTAGATCTTTATAAGTAGTAGATCTTTATAAGTAGTAGATCTTTATAAGTAGTAGATCTTTATAAGTAGTAGATCTTTATAAGTAGTAGATCTTTATAAGTAGTAGATCTTTATAAGTAGTAGATCTTTATAAGTAGTAGATCTTTATAAGTAGTAGATCTTTATAAGTAGTAGATCTTTATAAGTAGTAGATCTTTATAAGTAGTAGATCTTTATAAATAGTTTAATATTTTAGGCTGTGCAAACTGAATGCTTGCCTAATAAATGCCTCGAGTGTATGCCAATAATGTTTTGATTGGGTTGGTTCACTGGTCATGGAATAAGTACCTTGTTGGGTGTGTATCGCTGAAAGTAGCATATAGAGAATAACTCCAGCTTTATGGATATACGTAGGATTAACCAAATGTTTATCTCATACCCCACTTAGTAATAAATATTTCTGTCACGCATCCCTCTTCAGGGGTACATGTAGGCAATCCACCAGCACTCTACCACTTGGCATGTAATTACAGTTGTATAGTACAGTTTCTTATAGTTGACACGTGTTTGAGAACTCTTGCTTTGCTATACTATACATTCCTCTGGTATATGCAGGTTAGAGGAAGACTACATGCCAGAAGACATTGTCTATCCTACCAGGCCCTCAGTTCATCGGCGTCTGAGAGAGGAAACCTCCAACTTGCTCTCTAGTCTGACAGATAAAGATATTGAATTAATCCGAGACTTTCTATACTCTCCCCCAGCATCAGAGGTCTTGACCTCCTCTACTCCTCCGATCTCAGGTAACTTGTCTACCCAATTTAGGTGCTGCTTTCTCTGTTGCTTTCTTTGTCATAAACAACCCGAGGCAAGTTGTGAGTGTTTCCGCCACAATTTACAGTCAATGCATTTTATGAGTCGCCATTATCCAGATATTAAATATCTCATTTATTAATGTATAAAACATGCACAGGTAGTGCACAGGTAATGCACAGGTAGTGCACAGGTAATGCACAGGTAGTGCATAGGCAATGCATAGGCAATGCAGGATTTTATTTGAACAAAGATATTTTAGAAATATTTTAATACAGTTTTTAATTCTAATTTTTCAAATCGAGTAAATTAGGGATTCACATTTAATTTTGAAATTAAAAGTGAAACTTCTATGGATGATTGCCTTTGCATGTATATTTTACAGTTTATAATAGGAACTTTTCGCAAATACTAGATTCTACATCAAAGTAATTTTCAGCATTTGACCTTTCTGACCTTTGGAGTTTCTCAAAGCACTTTCATAAATATAAGTGAAGAAGGCGGAATATTAAAATTTTCTTGTAGAATAACTTTTTTGTTGCAAATTGTAAAACATATTTTACTTTAATTTACATAACCTAAGTTAAAGTAAGTTATACTTGTGTATATTTGTGCCAACACCTCTACCATCGCCATGCCTACTTGCCGGTTTACCTGTCTTCAACGTAAATTTACTATAAGAATCTCTTTTCATTGAATGCATCTCTATAATTTGTTTTGCATCTTTCTTATATAGTGCTTTTTTATATGTAATTATATGCAGTATCTATCAATGTGTTTTGATTTAATTTAATTTGGACTGTAAAAATTATTTAATGACTTACAGTGTAGCCTTATGGAGATGTTTTATCTAACATAGTTTATAGTTTTAACAAAGGAAGCTTGTTTTAAATTCCTTAAATATATATGTAGAGGTTCTGCTATCTTTTTTTAACAAAAGTCTATCAACAGGAACAAAACTAAATCACGCATGTTGACATTTGCGTATTGCTTGATATTATTAGCTTGCGACATGCATAGCTCTTTCACAGACCTGTTGATAAAATACCTTTCTGTAGTAATGATAGCTTACCGTATATTTGAAATATATCAGATTAAAAGTATTTCTATGGAAACTCTATATAATGTCGAGTACTATAAGCCACTGCTGTTCGTAACTACTATAAATATTTCTTTTTCGCTACATACTGTGCATACCTCAAAACCTGTATTTGAACACCACGGTGCTCTATTTTTTTAGCCTTACCTTAGAGTTGTGCTTTATTAGAGGCGACGTTCAAATCAAGGGTAGCTTTGTATTTTTCAAACACCTCGTCAAAATATTGAGACGATAAATATAATTGAATTGTTGCCTATATTTTGCACTCTCCTTTTGGGCTGAGCAACATTAACCCTTTTGGATGCAATAAATTTGCAACTTAACTCCAATTTGTTGTAAGCCTGTAAATAAATATGCATGGGGAATCTTATACATTTTTCTACCAGTTGATATCTATTGCTTGCAATTAACCTATGATGATCTTATAGCCTGCGTTGCAATTTGTTGAAGCTTTCAAGTTTTTCATTTCATTTTAAATTTGAAGGCATATTTTCATTTTATAACTATATTCAACAAGGTTTCATAAAAACTCATTGCACTCATCGAAAGCTGGTTTTTTATGTGCAATAGAACAGAAGTTACTAGTGTCGATCCATTGTAAGCCGAGTTCAGATTACTGCAATCATGCTATCAAGTAATATGCTATTTATAAGTTTTATAACATTAATCTATCAAATCTTACAAATATTTATTCAAAAACAAGTTACATAAACAACCCACAATTATAATACATGCAAGAACAAAAATTAACATTTTTGAAACAAAAAAATATTTGCATCGTTTGCTCCGCAGGTTGCAACGTTCTGATTGTTGCTTTTGCATGGAACCGTTTCATGATCTTCTAGCTGTTCAATACCTTCCAAAGTGTTTTCTGATTTTAACTCTTCATCTGCGCTGCCGAATGGCTGAACTAGTTGATATTAGCGTACAAACTATTTTTTTAGCAAAGCAAAACTTTTACGCATTGCTATTGGCAAAACTTTTTGCACAAATAATGATAAACTTTTAGTCAGATGCATGCCTATTACAAATCGTCTAAAGCATCGTAATTACTAAAACGTTTTTCACATACGTCGAAGTATCAAGACCGTTAAACAAAGAATTACTATAGCTTGATACAGTTGCTAATTATTTCTATGGCGTTGCAATCAAGGTATTTAACGAAAAATCTAAAGACTTGGGAGTTGGAAAACCTACTTCGATACAAACAGAAACAACGAACGAATTAAATGGGAATAATGTTATCGAGTCATTATTGACACATTTTTTGTGAACGCTTTTCTCCTGATCACTTGTTATTATGGATTCATAAAGATTAAAAGTAGAATATTTTTCATTGTTGTGTCTGTGCAACTCTGGATACCGCATCCAAATCTCAAACATAGCTGGATGATTAACAAAACCAGTAATTGGAGAAGTTATAAATTAGTTGGAAGAGGGTATGAGGAAGTGTGAGGAGACAAGTCCAACAAGTGTTATGAATGATAAACCTGCTGATATTGCTAATACAGTAGTCGGGTTATACTGGGTTTAAACTAAACAATTTCATAATTTCTAATCACCTGCCACTAAAATATCAGTTGTTTTACAGGAGTTGCTCCAACTTTTTTATCTGATGGGCTGAGACGATTTGTTGTCAGTCGACCAATAGCAGATCGTGATTATGTCTAGCGATTTCTTGTTTGTTAATGTTACTACTTAACGATATTCTTCCTTTCGCATGTTTACCCGTTACTAATACATTTTTTGACAGAATAGGATTTGTGAGCCTTGAATCAGCGTTTTCATAAGCATTTTATTGACAACATGGGAAATTAGCAACAGGTACTTGGCAAGTCTCTGGTGCAAACAATGATTTGTATGCCAACTTTCTTTATGACAATCTTGAGCTTGTTCATTACTAATGTCACATCACACGGTAATCATATTAACATCAACTAATCTGTTAAATATGGCCAAAGGAAGCTCTTACGCAGGCGGTCAGTCAGCCAGCCCTTAAGGCAAATGCATCAGCTCAAGTCTGATATTTATTCGTCTTCTGATGTTTTCTTGTTAGTATTTGATGATTATTTGCATAAAGCAGCCTTAGAGCATCCTTAGCCTTAGAGCCACGGAACTTCTTGTTGCTAAAATGGTAGATGACAAATCTAAAAGAGCTCTCAGCATAACCACATCGTGCTTATATCATGAGTTGGCTGACTGTTCCTTTTTAAATTCTTTTTGATGTAAAGTTCATAAGGGATTTTATGCATTACGACTAATGAAAAAGTATGTCATTGAGGGAGGCAACGGATAACTATTTATTGAAAGCAGAGCAAATGCACTGCCTCGGGCTGAAATTAGAACAGAGCACTTGGACAGGCACACGAGGCTGGCGCCGCTCATGCTGACAGCGAAGCATGCTTATTGTTCGCATGTTACGCACTTTTCTTCTTTTTATTTTCAGTTTAGCTCAGTGCAGGTGTGATGTCCAGTGCAGGTGTGATGTCCAGTGCAGGTGTGATGTCCAGTGCAGGTGTGATGTCCAGTGCAGGTGTGATGTCCAGTTCAGGTGTGATGTCCAGTGCAGGTGTGATGTCCAGTGCAGATGTGATGTCGAGTGCAGGTGTGATGTCAAATGCAGGTGTGATGTCCAGTGCAGGTGTGATGTCAAATGTATTAATGTTATGCATTAGTGTATCGATGTTTGCCAACTTTCCACAAGCTCTAGCACTGTCAGAGGGCACAAAGTGCTGAACACTAAGTGTAGAGCTAAACATTAGTTTAAAGAATTGTTTGTACCTAGCTTTCGACTTCTGGCATTTACGAGAATGCTGTCTTTTCTCTCATCAGGCTGTATACCAATTTATATATCTATGTATGTGTGTATGTATATCTATGTATGTGTGTATGTATATCTATGTACGAGGGGTGATCATAAAGTTCCCGGAATCGTTTTCCTAGTCAAATATAAGACCATGTGCAGTTGTTTTGATTGTTCCATGTTGCTAAGCAGCACGGGATTTCCTCATAGCCAAAGTTTTACGCTTGTCAGAGCACCCACAATGAAGTTATAGTAGGTAATGTCAAGGTCATTTTTTATCGTTCGTCGGATTTTTCGAAAATGAATGAAGTAGAAGAGCAACGCGTTTGTGTAAAATTTTGTGTAAAACTTGGAAAGTCCGGTGCTGAGACGCTCCAAATGTTACGGACAGCTTATGGAGACTCTGCCCTTAAGAAAACAGCCTTGTTATGAATGGCACAAAAGATTTAGAGAGGGAAGAACAAGTACTAAAGATGATGACCGCATGGGCAGACCGGCAACTTCAAGGACCACAACTGCCACAGACCTTGTGAGGCAGCAGGTGATGGGAGATAGGCGATTGACTATACGGGAAATATCAGCAGAAAGTGGGCTTTCTTATGGTACATGTCATCTTATTCTCACTGAAGATTTAGGCATGAGAAGGATCTCTGCAAAGATGGTACCCAAACTGCTCACTGACGACCAAAAAGAAAAAAGAGTTAGCTGTTGTATCGAACTAAAAGATGCTTTAACACAAGATCCTGACTTTATTTCAAAAGTTGTGACTGGGGATGAAAGTTGGGTCTATGGTTATGACTCAGAGACCAAATCACAAAGTTCTCAATGGAAATCCCCTGGCTCTCTTAGGCCTAAAAAAGCTAGAATGTCTCGCTCAAATGTAAAAACGCTGCTGATAACATTTTTCGACATTAGAGGTGTGGTACACTCTGAATTTCTGCCACATTGTCAAACTGTGAATCAGCATGTGTACAAAGACATTCTGATAAGACTTAGAGACAGTATCAGAAGGAAACGTCGAGATTTGTGGCTCTCAGGTGACTGGTACCTACACCATGACAATGCTCCGGCTCACACCTCATTGATGGTACGTCAGTATTTGGCAAAAAATAAGGTGACTGTGCTTAACCATCGCCCTTATTCACCTGATTTAGCACCATGTGACTTCTACCTATTCCCCAAAGTCAAATTGACAATGAAAGGTGAAAGATTTGACGACATACCAACTATTCAAGAAAATGTGACGAGACAACTCCGAAGCCTTACGGAAAGTGATTTCCAGCATTGCATGGATCAGTGGAAACACAGATGGGACAAGTGCATAGCAAGCTCAGGCGATTACTTTGAAGGGGACAGTTTAAATTAAGTGATTACGATTAACGGTTTTTGTGTACTGAGACAATTCCTGGAACTTTACGATCGCCCCTCGTATGTGTGTATGTATATCTATGTATGTGTGTATATACAGTCAAACATGGATAACTCGAACTTCAAGGGACCGAGCAAAAGTGTTCGAATTATCAGAGCGTTCAAGTTATCAGAGCACTGTCACAAGTCCATATATTTACTTATTTATTAGTAGATACATGTACATATACAAACTATAATATAAATCAAAAGCACAAATGGCTTGTTTCAAATTAAATGCTTCTAATGTAAAGTTTAAAACGTTTTTATGAAAAAGTATAGAGATTTTTCTATCACTTGAGATTGGTTTGTTGTTTGAGGTGATGTTATTGCCAGGACGTTTTTCAGATTGACATTGGCAAAACCTGATCGTTGTTGAAATGCTCAAAAGAAAAGACATTTTTTTCTTTTGGGGTTTTACCCACGATCAATTTTGCCGTTTTTTTTTTAAGTTTATGCAAAGATTATCTTACTTTACCTGGGATTCGTTAAGAGCAACACTCCGAGGCAGTTTAATTAGAAGTTTTACGAGGTTTTACGGTACATTCTATATCACTCACGTTTTTTTAATAGATACTTATTGAATGTACACACGTCTTCTGTGTATAGGTCAAACGATGAATAGATTTTTGTAGCTCAGACAACGTATACGTTTAATTACAACAATTTTTAAGACGTTTTAAACATTCAACATTCTGACGTTGATTCAACACGGAATCAACGTCGGAAAACTATTCATCACGGGCTAGCCGGGTCACGCACTCAAGGATTTTCGCCACGCACATACAAAACAAAAACAACATGCGATTTTTGTTTTGTATGTGCGTGGCAAAAATCCTTGCGCGCGTGACCCGGCTAGCCCGTGCTACTCATCGTATAGCAGTATAAATCAAATTTCACCAAACCTTTAGAAAAGTCGTTGACAAAAATATTTTGCCGATGGTGGTAATAACGACGCTTATGAATTACGAAAAGATGAAGTTTACCTCTATGGCTTTGAATAAAGTGATTTTCTAAAGCGATAACAACCGTTTCGGTAGCCTTTGGGCAAAAAAACAGTTCGAATTAACAGTGTTGAGTTCGAGTTATCTATAGCAATTTATCATTACGTGGGAACGGACCAAAGGAAATGTTCGAATTAACCATGTGTTCAAGCTATCCGTGGGCGAGTTATCCATGTTTGACTGTATATCTATGTATGTGTGTATGTATATCTATGTATGTGTGTATGTATATCTGTGTATGTGTGTATGTATATCTATATATGTGTGTATGTATATTTACCAGAAGAAAAATGCTTGAACTTATATAACCAACAAGACTATAGCAATCAGTGCAATGAAAATTCTTCACAGATTTTCTCACACACGCGCACACACACAATTATACAAATGTATTACATATGTTTTTGTGTATACATATATATCATGTAAAACTAAGTAGGATTAAAGTTTAAGCTCAGTTTAAAACAATTTTATTAGTAGTTTCATATTTGCAAAGCAATAATCATCAGATAAAATTCTGAGCACTTTCACGCGAGAGACTGCAAATACATGTAATCTGAAACTAACTCTACTCTAGCTATCTTCGTACACAAAACCTAAATTAGTTTTTAATGATTAGCAACTCAAGACACTGCACTGAATGAAGATGTAAATTGTATTTCACATTTCAAGCCGTACTTGGATGCATTGCACTGATTGCAGCCAATAAAGCTAGGCTAGATAGATTGATTAAAAATGGTGATGACATTGCGTCACGTCTCGCTACTTGACAAATAAATTGTATACTGGCTGATAATATTCTATCGGTGAGCTTGAGCCACCGCTATAATTGCCATGATCTACTTGTGTTAAATCAATAGTTACACTATAAACAATGCTCTGTCTATACGGCTCACCATATTCTTGTTGTTGAAACTCTGCCTGTTGAAAACTATCATTGTGCTCTCAGTTGGTGGGAAAAAATTTAAGCATAAAATCCTGCCTTGTTGCAGTCTACCGAGTTCTAATGTAGAGCTGCTGGTAGATAACTTTTGCTTTTTAATGTGATTGTCTTCTCTCGATGTTCAGTTGTTTGCATAAAAGAAGCCAACTCTGCATCCATGTATTTAAAAGTGATTGCAAGGTTAATTCTACATGTAGAGCAGCTGGTGTTTAGACAGCCTGACCTACAACAGGTTGGGTCCAATCTTAAAAAAGGGCCACTAGGGGTGACAAGGATGACATCCAACCTTAACTTGCTCTCTGTAATTGGATATGTCTCTAATCGTTGACGTTCCCGTGCCACTAGATTCGGACATGTTCAACCAAGATCACTAAGTCATGTTTTGGACAACAATAGCTGTTAAAAACGCTTGCGGTCTCTGCTTGCAATAAGCTAAGCAGACGTCATACTCGAAGATCATAGTCGGTCTTTCAGGTATTGCTCACCGCTTCATGTACATGTATTGTCTAAACTATGATTTACTAGTAACCTTTAGGTTTGAAACAGTTGGACACCAGATTTATGTATGTCATTTGAGACTCACGCGAAGCCATATATAAAAATTCTCAGATCTGCCTCTAGGATGCCAATTGCTAAACTAAAAAGAACATATTTTTTCCAGAGATTAAACTGTATAACCAGCTTTCTTTTGTGAAAGTTAACCGTTTTAACTTTTTTAAACAGATTTATTTCGAAGTATTAAACAATGCTGGTACACCAAATCGGACACGGCATTTATCATAGTAAAGAATATTCTAGCTGATTGTTACTGCCCGTGTTGTTTAGCATTTCGGTGATGCGTGCTTGTGTTTGTAGTACGTGGAGTTGTTCCCCCACACACTACTGTTGTAGAATGACTCCTGATGCATTTAATTATTACACAGAATTTTATACATCCAGCAGTTGCATTTCAAGTATAAAAGAACTATGTAAGCTATTTATCGGTAGTAACATATGGGAACAGCCTCTGAAGAGTTATCTAGAAACATTGAGGCTGAAGTGAGAATCTAAACCAGACAATAAATCCCTTTCAATGACGAGCAGTATAAAGATGGCCATTTAAATCTTGAATCTCTACTGCTGGCAATCAAACATCTAAGTGAGATTTCACTGTGTGAAGTAACCCTTCTAAATTAACACTAGTTAGTTATGCTTGTGAAAAGGTACATACTAAGCAATCGTTTTAAGATTGGACCTTTCTAGTCTTTGCCCGTGTTAAGTGTTTGTAATGTTTAGTTCAACCTCGAATCTCAAAATACTCAGTGTTTTGTTAGCTCAGAACTGAGTAGACTACATCAATATAGGCACGAGACGCAGTGACCCGCACCACTCTTATTTCAAATAAAACACAAACTGTTTTTATTAGTTTTGTGTTTTATTGAAAGTTTGTACTAATTTTTACTTACAGACTGTAATTTTTTTATGATTGAACTATGTTTCATACATATTGTGTGTGCAATGTTCAAATTGGAATGTTGCGTAGTTAGGCCTTACTTAAAATAATAACTAGACCATTTTAATTCCTATAACAAGTGACCCGTTTAAATAATTTCGTGCACCATCCGATAAGAATGCCCAGAGCTGGACACTGCTCTGGTTAATCTCAGCTATTAGCTAACTTAGTTCAGCAGTTGCGGCATAGTTATGGTGTAGTTGCGGGTGTAGTTGCGGGTGTAGTTGCGGTGTAGTTAGTTTAGTTGCGGGTGTAGTTGCGGTGTAGTTGCGGTGTAGTTACAGTTTAGTACACTCTGCAGCTCTTTACGCCTGATTATGCTTGTTCACTTACTGAGTAAGATTTCCTTCATCACGAAAAATTTTACTTAGTGTTTTTACTCTTACTGCATGATATGTTCTTTGCAACTGATTTTAAAATGTGCAACAGCATCTGTTTCCAGCATAAGTTTGGTACAAAATATGTAGCTTCTAGGTAAATATGAGTGTCATTATTCGCAGCAGTATTATAGTATTCTGTTTCTAATAATTGATTGATTAATTGATATATTGATTGATTAATTGGTGCTAATTTATTATTGTACCTATTAGAGGAAAGTTCAAGCCACAAATAATGGAAGACATGCAAAAAAATGCTGGGAAAAGTCTGTTAATAAATATAAAACAATACAATTGTTAAAAATCAAAATAGTCAATATATATTTTGATGTGTAAAGGCTATTTTACAAAAAGCCTTTACACAAGTTTTTGAAACTGAAAAGGAATGAATGACCTAGTCAATTTAAAAGAGCTCTGACGAATCTATATGTGATATATGAATATATCTTGATATAAAATATATGTCAGCTGTCTTTGAAAATATGCTGAATTTCTTGAGTATCATAGATTACACATAAAGTGATCAAGTCACACCAAGTATGCACCTTATTGTTGTAGAAACTGGTGAAGGAACTGACTTGGCTGATGGGGACAAATGGTTATTGAAACAGTTGGCCGAAAGTGAGTTGTTTTCTTTTGTATTCACTTTTTATGCTTCATATGCAATGTGTTGCAAGTGCAAGGATTGGTTATTGGTTGCTCATGTTTAGCACGGTATATTCTGTCAATTTATCTTCATGCGTCATACCGTCATTGTCAGCAATATTTGCTAACAATCATACTTTCTGTTACAACATATTAATACATTTCCTGTTTTTGTTTAGTTTAACTTATTGTCTTTTTAATCATAAAAACAACACAAAACTGTTCTCTCAGATGTTTTTAACCCAAATTATACTGTCAAGCCTTGTCATGTGAAGCTGATTCTCTCTTGGATTTGCAAGTAAAAACTGTCTAATGTCGATGTAATATTATTTCCGTAAAATCTCATTGCCTTTTGTTTAATTTATTCTACAGCTCGTAAACCTAACAATAAACGCTTGAGGTAGTTACAGATTGCATTATAATTAATAAATTTTATAAAAAAAACTATGTGAAAAACTAAATTGTATGTCAAAATAATAAATTAACTCTTTTACTACTGCGCTAAATTCGCTATTCTAACCAAATTAATTCAAACAGATTTTCGAAAATTTGATATACCACTAGAATTTATGCAATATCTCGAGAATCAATGTAGATATCGTTTTACTGTAAAATGCATCTTATTCAGAACAAAATTCTCTACAAGATAAATACAAAATTATTTAGTGAATCCCACTCTCGCAAAATTTCTGACGCTTCCTTTGCATTGAATAAACGCTGTGAGTTTCTTTTTGCCATGATGATAGCGATCTGGTTGTCCCGTTTTGAAAAATAAGTAAAAATGAAATTGCTTAGCAAAAAGCTTTCGATTGGTTGCACGTGATTGGCAACAAGGTTGGAAACAAATTTGATTAGTCTAGCTAACACGTAGGCTTCGCCATGAAAAGTAAGGTGAAACCCTATTGATTAATCGATTCATCAGCTTACGGTCTGTACTTCTATTACTGCGATTGCCGATACATCAGCACACAGTAGCGGAGGAGTTAATAAAAAACAACATTCAATAATATATTTTTATGATTAGGTATAGGATTATGGTAGATGCTTAGGCTTATTTTTAGCGTGAGTAATGGAAATATGCGACATAATTTACATCAACTTATACTAGATATAGTTTAACTTATACTAGATATAGTTCAACTTATACTAGATATAGTTCAACTTATACTAGATATACTTTAACTTATACTAGATATAGTTTACTTTATACTAAATATAGTTTACTTTATACTAAATATAGTTTAACTTATACTAGATATAGTTTAACTTATACTAGATATAGTTTAACTTATACTAGATATAGTTTAACTTATACTAGATATAGTTTAACTTATACTAGATATACTTTAACTTATACTAGATATAGTTTAACTTATACTAGATATAGTTTAACTTATACTAGATATAGTTCAACTTATACTAGATATAGTTCAACTTATACTAGATATAGTTTAACTTATGCTAGATATAGTTTAACTTATACTAGATATAGTTTAACTTATACTAGATATACTTTAACTTATACTAGATATAGTTTAACTTATACTAGATATAGTTTAACTTATACTAGATATACTTTAACTTATACTAGATATAGTTTAACTTATACTAGATATAGTTTAACTTATACTAGATATAGTTCAACTTATACTAGATATACTTTAACTTATACTAGATATAGTTTACTTTATACTAAATATAGTTTACTTTATACTAAATATAGTTTAACTTATACTAGATATAGTTTAACTTATACTAGATATAGTTTAACTTATACTAGATATAGTTCAACTTATACTAGATATAGTTCAACTTATACTAGATATAGTTTAACTTATGCTAGATATAGTTTAACTTATACTAGATATAGTTTAACTTATACTAGATATAGTTTAACTTATACTAGATATAGTTTAACTTATACTAGATATAGTTTAACTTATACTAGATATACTTTAACTTATACTAGATATAGTTTAACTTATACTAGATATAGTTTAACTTATACTAGATATAGTTCAACTTATACTAGATATAGTTCAACTTATACTAGATATAGTTTAACTTATGCTAGATATAGTTTAACTTATACTAGATATAGTTTAACTTATACTAGATATACTTTAACTTATACTAGATATAGTTTAACTTATACTAGATATAGTTTAACTTATACTAGATATAGTTCAACTTATACTAGATATAGTTCAACTTATACTAGATATAGTTTAACTTATACTAGATATACTTTAACTTATACTAGATATAGTTTACTTTATACTAAATATAGTTTACTTTATACTAAATATAGTTTAACTTATACTAGATATAGTTTAACTTATACTAGATATAGTTTAACTTATACTAGATATAGTTCAACTTATACTAGATATACTTTAACTTATACTAGATATAGTTTACTTTATACTAAATATAGTTTACTTTATACTAAATATAGTTTAACTTATACTAGATATAGTTTAACTTATACTAGATATAGTTTAACTTATACTAGATATAGTTCAACTTATACTAGATATAGTTCAACTTATACTAGATATAGTTTAACTTATGCTAGATATAGTTTAACTTATACTAGATATAGTTTAACTTATACTAGATATAGTTTAACTTATACTAGATATAGTTTAACTTATACTAGATATAGTTTAACTTATACTAGATATACTTTAACTTATACTAGATATAGTTTAACTTATACTAGATATAGTTTAACTTATACTAGATATAGTTCAACTTATACTAGATATAGTTCAACTTATACTAGATATAGTTTAACTTATGCTAGATATAGTTTAACTTATACTAGATATAGTTTAACTTATACTAGATATACTTTAACTTATACTAGATATAGTTTAACTTATACTAGATATAGTTTAACTTATACTAGATATAGTTCAACTTATACTAGATATAGTTCAACTTATACTAGATATAGTTTAACTTATACTAGATATACTTTAACTTATACTAGATATAGTTTAACTTATACTAGATATAGTTTACTTTATACTAAATATAGTTTAACTTATACTAGATATAGTTTAACTTATACTAGATATAGTTTAACTTATGCTAGATATAGTTTAACTTATACTAGATATAGTTTAACTTATACTAGATATAGTTCAACTTATACTAGATATAGTTTAACTTATACTAGATATAGTTTAACTTATACTAGATATAGTTTAACTTATACTAGATATAGTTTAACTTATACTAGATATAGTTTAACTTATACTAGATATAGTTTAACTTATACTAGATATAGTTTAACTTATACTAAATATAGTTTAACTTATACTAGATATAGTTTAACTTATACTAGATATAGTTTAACTTATACTAGATATAGTTTAACTTATACTAGATATAGTTCAACTTATACTAGATATACTTTAACTTATACTAGATATAGTTTACTTTATACTAAATATAGTTTACTTTATACTAAATATAGTTTAACTTATACTAGATATAGTTTAACTTATACTAGATATAGTTTAACTTATGCTAGATATAGTTTAACTTATACTAAATATAGTTTACTTTATACTAAATATAGTTTAACTTATACTAGATATAGTTTAACTTATACTAGATATAGTTTAACTTATGCTAGATATAGTTTAACTTATACTAAATATAGTTTACTTTATACTAAATATAGTTTAACTTATACTAGATATAGTTTAACTTATACTAGATATAGTTTAACTTATACTAGATATAGTTTAACTTATACTAGATATAGTTTAACTTATGCTAGATATAGTTTAACTTATACTAGATATAGTTTAACTTATACTAAATATAGTTTACTTTATACTAAATATAGTTTAACTTATACTAGATATACTTTAACTTATACTAGATATAGTTTAACTTATACTAGATATAGTTTAACTTATACTAAATATAGTTTAACTTATACTAAATATAGTTTACTTTATACTAAATATAGTTCAACTTATACTAGATATACTTTAACTTATACTAGATATAGTTTAACTTATACTAAATATAGTTTACTTTATACTAAATATAGTTCAACTTATACTAGATATACTTTAACTTATACTAGATATAGTTTACTTTATACTAAATATAGTTTACTTTATACTAAATATAGTTTAACTTATACTAGATATAGTTTAACTTATACTAGATATAGTTTAACTTATGCTAGATATAGTTTAACTTATACTAAATATAGTTTACTTTATACTAAATATAGTTTAACTTATACTAGATATACTTTAACTTATACTAGATATAGTTTAACTTATACTAAATATAGTTTACTTTATACTAAATATAGTTTAACTTATACTAGATATAGTTTAACTTATACTAGATATAGTTTAACTTATGCTAGATATAGTTTAACTTATACTAGATATAGTTTAACTTATACTAGATATAGTTTAACTTATACTAGATATAGTTCAACTTATACTAGATATAGTTTAACTTATACTAGATATAGTTTAACTTATACTAGATATAGTTCAACTTATACTAGATATACTTTAACTTATACTAGATATAGTTTAACTTATACTAGATATACTTTAACTTATACTAGATATAGTTTAACTTATACTAAATATAGTTTACTTTATACTAAATATAGTTTAACTTATACTAGATATAGTTTACTTTATACTAAATATAGTTTAACTTATACTAGATATAGTTTAACTTATACTAGATATAGTTTAACTTATGCTAGATATAGTTTAACTTATACTAAATATAGTTTACTTTATACTAAATATAGTTTAACTTATACTAGATATAGTTTAACTTATACTAGATATAGTTTAACTTGTGCTAGATATAGTTTAACTTATACTAAATATAGTTTACTTTATACTAAATATAGTTTAACTTATACTAGATATAGTTTACTTTATACTAAATATAGTTTAACTTATACTAGATATAGTTTAACTTATACTAGATATAGTTTAACTTATGCTAGATATAGTTTAACTTATACTAAATATAGTTTACTTTATACTAAATATAGTTTAACTTATACTAGATATAGTTTAACTTATACTAGATATAGTTTAACTTATACTAGATATAGTTTAACTTATACTAGATATAGTTTAACTTATACTAGATATAGTTTAACCTATACTAGATATAGTTCAACTTATACTAGATATACTTTAACTTATACTAGATATAGTTTACTTTATACTAAATATAGTTTAACTTATACTAGATATAGTTTAACTTATACTAGATATAGTTTAACTTGTGCTAGATATAGTTTAACTTATACTAGATATAGTTTACTTTATACTAAATATAGTTTAACTTATACTAGATATAGTTTAACTTATACTAGATATAGTTTAACTTATACTAGATATACTTTAACTTATACTAGATATAGTTTACTTTATACTAAATATAGTTTAACTTATACTAGATATAGTTTAACTTATACTAGATATAGTTTAACTTATACTAGATATAGTTTAACTTGTGCTAGATATAGTTTAACTTATACTAAATATAGTTTACTTTATACTAAATATAGTTTAACTTATACTAGATATAGTTTACTTTATACTAAATATAGTTTAACTTATACTAGATATAGTTTAACTTATACTAGATATAGTTTAACTTATGCTAGATATAGTTTAACTTATACTAAATATAGTTTACTTTATACTAAATATAGTTTAACTTATACTAGATATACTTTAACTTATACTAGATATAGTTTAACTTATACTAGATATAGTTTAACTTATGCTAGATATAGTTTAACTTATACTAAATATAGTTTACTTTATACTAAATATAGTTTAACTTATACTAGATATAGTTTAACTTATACTAGATATAGTTTAACTTATACTAGATATAGTTTAACTTATACTAGATATAGTTTAACTTATACTAGATATAGTTTAACTTATACTAGATATAGTTTAACTTATACTAGATATAGTTTAACTTATACTAGATATAGTTTAACTTATGCTAGATATAGTTTAACTTATACTAGATATAGTTTAACTTATACTAGATATAGTTTAACTTATACTAGATATACTTTAACTTATACTAGATATAGTTCAACTTATACTAGATATACTTTAACTTATACTAGATATAGTTTACTTTATACTAAATATAGTTTAACTTATACTAGATATAGTTTACTTTATACTAAATATAGTTTAACTTATACTAGATATAGTTTAACTTATACTAGATATAGTTTAACTTATACTAGATATAGTTCAACTTATACTAGATATAGTTTAACTTATACTAGATATAGTTTACTTTATACTAAATATAGTTTAACTTATACTAGATATAGTTTACTTTATACTAAATATAGTTTAACTTATACTAGATATAGTTCAACTTATACTAGATATAGTTCAACTTATACTAGATATAGTTTAACTTATACTAGATATAGTTTAACTTATACTAGATATAGTTTAACTTATACTAGATATACTTTAACTTATACTAGATATAGTTTAGCCTATACTAGATATAGTTTACTTTATACTAAATATAGTTTAACTTATACTAGATATAGTTTAACTTATACTAGATATAGTTTAACTTATGCTAGATATAGTTTAACTTATACTAAATATAGTTTACTTTATACTAAATATAGTTTAACTTATACTAGATATACTTTAACTTATACTAGATATAGTTTAACTTATACTAGATATAGTTTAACTTATGCTAGATATAGTTTAACTTATACTAAATATAGTTTACTTTATACTAGATATACTTTAACTTATACTAGATATAGTTTAACTTATACTAGATATAGTTTAACTTATACTAGATATAGTTTAACTTATACTAGATATAGTTTAACTTATACTAAATATAGTTTAACTTATACTAGATATAGTTTAACTTATACTAGATATAGTTTAACTTATACTAGATATAGTTTAACTTATACTAGATATAGTTTAACTTATACTAGATATAGTTTAACTTATACTAGATATACTTTAACTTATACTAGATATAGTTTAACTTATACTAGATATAGTTTAACTTATACTAAATATAGTTTAACTTATACTAAATATAGTTTAACTTATACTAGATATAGTTTAACTTATACTAGATATAGTTTAACTTATACTAGATATAGTTTAACTTATGCTAGATATAGTTTAACTTATACTAGATATAGTTTAACTTATGCTAAATATAGTTTAACTTATACTAGATATACTTTAACTTATACTAGATATAGTTTAACTTATACTAGATATAGTTTAACTTATACTAGATATAGTTTAACTTATACTAGATATAGTTTACTTTATACTAAATATAGTTTAACTTATACTAGATATAGTTTACTTTATACTAAATATAGTTTAACTTATACTAGATATAGTTTACTTTATACTAAATATAGTTTAACTTATACTAGATATAGTTCAACTTATACTAGATATACTTTAACTTATACTAGATATAGTTTAACTTATACTAGATATAGTTCAACTTATACTAGATATAGTTTAACTTATACTAGATATAGTTTAACTTATACTAGATATAGTTTAGCCTATACTAGATATAGTTTACTTTATACTAAATTTATCTATATTTTTATTAGTTTTGCAGTTTATTTAAAGTTTTTATTAATTTTTGTTTATAAAACCTGTAATGCTTTGAAAAGTGTTGGACTTCGTATGTTGGCGATTTCTTCATATTTTTAGACAAATATTTGCTCAAATTTTATGTGTCGAAAAATTTGGAAATTCAGCTGATTGCCAGTCGAGATTTACCTGTAACTGTCTTTAGCCTGCGCTTCTCTGCCAAATTCCTGACAGATAGCCTATAATGCAGGCTGTCTGATTCACATTCTCTAGACACCTGCTGGTCTAATGGAAATGTTCAGCCAGCTGCCTTCTTTGTTATGACTGTTCAGCCATTAACTAACAATTAACTAACAATTGTTTACTTGTTCACTAGTTTAAGTAATGAGGAAGTGGCAAAACACTAATTATGTCAGAGTTGCGCAGTTATGCAGTTGTCGAGGACCAAATGCTGCTGTTGAGTAGACATTTTTGGTTAACAAAATAACTTGGCATTACTCAAATTGTGTTTTTATAAGATCTTTAGGTATTTTCCTGCTAGTTGGATTTACTCTATGTACCTCCTGAACGTTGTGGCTTTATTCACTTATTCTCTATTCTCTATATGCATTTTGCCTTAAATTGTGTCATCTTGGCGCTCTACTTTGTTAAATATGTAAACCTTTTCCTTCCTAATTCTTGTTCTATTGTTGCAGTTGCATTGAGATGACGTTTATACCACTACTAAAACTGTGGGTTCACTAGCCAATAGTTGGGCTGATTATTTTCTAAAAGATTTTCTAAAAGCTGTTTTTATTATCAGCCAATCAAAAACTTGGATAACAATTGGTTAAATAAAATTTAATTATGCTAAATTTTCAGATCAATTATTCTGTTGGGATAGCCAAAAACTCCCAGAAAGTATGTTTTCATCCATTTACAAACGGCTATCAATTTCACATTGAAGCAAGTTGGCAGTAGTTTTTTTATTGCTAAAATTGTCATCAAGTGTGTCAATTTTACCAATCAAAATTCATTTGTGACAAAGTGTCACAATATTCGCTAGATTACTGAACATTATTACAAACAACAGTTGTAATTCTGTCCATTTTTTGACCACCAGTAAACATTAAGATTACAAGTAATTTGGAACAAGAAACGTTTCGTCTTTAGCAGAGTTATGTAAATATACTAAACGCTACAGAAAGTTGCACTCAATTTATTTGGAGAGTAACTTGACAATAGTTACTATCAATAATAGCAGTGTCAGTTTGTCCAAAGCCACACTAAGAGCGTTAGGAAAAAATTGCCTGGCACTGGAATTGAACTCGGATACTCGGATGTACTGACCGGCTCACTAACCACCACACAACTTAGTTTAATTACGCGCATAATGATTACTCATTACAATGACACTGAACTGCCAAGTGTGCTAGTGCACTAGTACGCTTGGCAGTCCCAAAAACTATTACTATTTTTTTTAATCAATATTTTGTTCCTCATCTTTCATGTGCAAGTATACGCAACAAATGTATACGCAAATACGCACAAACTTAAGTTTTGGTGAGATTTGTTTAAATACTTTAAAATCTTCATTTCAACTTTAAAACTTGTCGAAAATGGCTGTTGAAAATTAGAATTTTCTGCTTTTCACTGATTTCATATTGGTAACTCTAAATAACTTGAGAATTTAAGCCAACTTTCACAAGAAGGCTCAAGACTTGATAAATTTGTAGCAACAGCCATTGTAAAATTTATCGTCATTTTATTGGATCAGCACCATTCTGTTGGATAACCTGTGTTTTTCATCTCTGGATTGAACAGAAATTATTGTTTCAAGCCATGCGCTCTTGTGTTTGTTATGGAGTTATCGTTCATCGCTGTTCTCAGGTCTTCGCGCTGCCAGTTAACAGTTTAAGGAAATTGATGTTTTATTTTATTAAATTATTTTAATTAGAAAGAATCTCAGTCACAGAGCTTTCGACGGCTCAAAGGATGCGACTCAAAGCATATCTGCAAAGTATATTATACCAGGAGGAAAGAACTCTTGCCAGCGAGCAGACAACTGCTAGACTCCATACAACCACTCCCACAGTTGAAGAAATAAAGTTGACAGATGACAGCAATATGGAGGAGATGCTTCGAAGGTTGTCTGAGGAAAGCATGAAGGAAGGTTTGTGTTGCTTATATAATTATATAAATTATATAATCGTAATTAATAATATATAATATATATTTATAATATACATGTACATATTCATATAATATAATTGTATATAATTGTTGCTGCTCATCGTTACATTACCTAGTTTATCACACGCAATGGCCTCCTACTTTGGTCTATGACACTAGCACAGCTCTATGATGCTAGCACAGCTCTATGACACTAGCACAGTTCTATGACACTAGCACAGCTCTATGACACTAGCACAACTCTATGACACTAGCACAGCTCTATGACACTAGCACAACTCTATGACACTAGCACAGTTCTATGACACTAGCACAGCTCTATGACACTAGCACAGCTCTATGACACTAGCACAGCTCTATGAAACTAGCACAGCTCTATGACACTAGCACAGCTCTATGACACTAGCACAGTTCTATGACACTAGCACAGCTCTATGACACTAGCACAGCTCTATGAAACTAGCACAGCTCTATGACACTAGCACAGCTCTATGACACTAGCACCGCTCAATGACACTAGCACAACTCAATGACATTTAGCTCACTACATGATGCCGATTATCTTACTTGGGGTATTTAATAACATTTACCACCCACACTGTCACTTACCTAGCTTGGTGATGCTAATCTCTTACCATGATACTTATTTTCTCTGATGGCACGTACCTCACTTTATCATACTAGTCTCACTTGATAGCATATACCGCACTTGTTGACACTTACCTCGCCTGATACCCCTCACCTTGCTTGATAACATTGACCTAACTCAATGTCAATTGTCTCATGTGCTGGCACTTACTTCACTCCATAATACTTACCTCATGTACTTCACTTGACGGCACTTACCTCACTTAAAGGCACTCACTTCACTTGATGGCGCTTACCTCACTTGATGGCACTTACCTCACTTGAAGGCACTTACTTCACTTGATGGCATTTACCTCACCTGATGATGCCGAGTCTCTTATTGACTTTAAATTCGATATTTTACTGATTTTTAAAAGGAAATGAGGCTAACAATTGTTTCCAAGGCTAAACGGTTATATTCAAACAAATACTTGTATCATTAAGTACTTCCAGTCAATAAGTAGGCTACACTCATCAGCTAATGCACTGCACTCATGACCGATAGTTATTGAAAGCATAAACAAGGATTCACAGCATTTAAATATTGGAAATAGTTGGGCAGCTATTTCTATGACCAGCCAAATTTCTGTTTGGTTATGCACAGATTGTTGGCGAGCTGATAATAGGGGCAATAATGTATATTGTCTCTATATAATGTCTCTATATAATGCCTCTATATAATGTCTCTATATAATGTCTCAATATAATGCCTCTATATAATGTCTCTATATAGTGCCTCTATATAATGCCTCTATATAATGCCTCTATATAATACTTCTATATAATGCCTCTATATAATGCCTCTAATTTAATGCCTCTATATAGTGCCTCTATATAGTGCCTCTATATAATGCCTCTATATAATGCCTTTATATAATGCCTCTATATAATGCCTCTATATACTGTCTCTTTATAATGTCTCTATATAATTCCTTTATATAATGCCTCTATATAATGTCTCTATATAATGTCTCTATATAATGCCTTTCTATAATGTCTCTATATAATGCCTCTATATAATGTCTCTATATAATGTCTCAATATAATGCCTCTATATAATGTCTCTATATAGTGCCTCTATATAATGCCTCTATATAATGCCTCTATATAATACCTCTATATAATGCCTCTATATAATGCCTCTAATTTAATGCCTCTATATAGTGCCTCTATATAGTGCCTCTATATAATGCCTCTATATAATGTCTCTATATAATTCCTCTATATAATGCCTCTATATAATGCCTCTATATAATGCCACTATATAATGCCTCTATATAATGTCTCTATATAATGCCTCTATATAATTCCTCTATATAATGCCTCTATATAATGCCTTTTTATAATGTCTCTATATAATGCCTCTATATAATGCCTCTATATACTGTCTCTTTATAATGCCTCTATATAGTGTCTCTATATAATGTTTCTATATAATTCCTTTATATAATGTCTCTATATAATGCCTCTATATAATGCCTCTATATAATGCCTCTATATAATTCCTCTATATAATGCCTCTATATAATGCCTTTTTATAATGTCTCTATATAATGCCTCTATATAATGCCTCTATATACTGTCTCTTTATAATGCCTCTATATAGTGTCTCTATATAATGTTTCTATATAATTCCTTTATATAATGTCTCTATATAATGCCTCTATATAATGCCTCTATATAATGCCTCTATATAATTCCTCTATATAATGCCTCTATATAATGCCTTTTTATAATGTCTCTATATAATGCCTCTATATAATGCCTCTATATACTGTCTCTTTATAATGCCTCTATATAGTGTCTCTATATCATGCCTCTATATAATGTCTCTATATAATGTCTCTATATAATTCCTTTATATTATGTCTCTATATAATGCCTCTATATAATGTCTCTATATAATGTCTCTATATAATTCCTTTATATAATGCCTTTAATTTACTTTAGTACTCGTAGTAAAATGATCTTTTAAGTTGGAGAGATTTTAGTTCCTTTACAATTCTCAAAAACTAGCAAATCTAACATCTGATGGGAATCTGTTTTCTGTGAATAAAAAAAGTAATGTAGGCACTAGCTTTTGCTCAGATGCTTCAAGTGTCAGCATTTATCTACAACGTCCAAACTCAACTGAGTATTTGCATGTAGTATGGGGATTACAGATTATTTAAACTGAATTAATTATAGGAACTGAGGCTTTACAGTTATGAAACGCAGGCCTTGGCTAGAATTCACGATGTCAACGTTGTAGTATCAGCTGCGTATAGACTTGAGAGAATACCATACACATCCCTATCTAGCAAGCTTTTTAGTAATGCAGACATTTCCATTCTATATGTTATTCGAATGAGAAAGTCTATGTGGAAACGCTAACCTAATGTATATCAATGTATACAAAACTACACAATATCATAATAATATCATAGTAATATCGTAATAATATCGTAACAATATCGTAATAATATCATAATAATATTATAATAATATTATAATAATATTATAATAATATCATAATAATATTATAATAATATTATAATAATATCATAATAATATTATAATAATATTATAATAATATCATGATATTATTATAATATTATTATAATATCATAATAATATCGTAACAATATCATAATAATATCATAATAATATTATAATATCATAATAATATTACAATATCATGATATTATTATAATATCATAATAATATCGTAACAATATCATAATAATATCATAATAATATTATAATAATATTATAATATCATAATAATATTACAATATTATCATGATATTATTATAATATCATAATATTATCGTAACAATATCATAATAATAAAATGCTAAGTTTATAGAATAAAAGCAGTGCTGATGTAGCAAAGTGCTGTCTCCTCATTTCATTGAAGCTGATGATATAAATTGCAGAACGATTGTCTCTCCTTTATTCCTCTGGTCGCTAATTTTCATAGTAAGGCTGGGCAAGCATCTCATCCCTTTAGGCTATTCTATTTTAATTTCATGCTTCTTCATGCTCTGTATTAGAGAGAGCATGAGTTACTGCATCGACAGATGTCGTCTATTAGATGATAGTTGGCACCATTGATTTTGTGTTCTTCAGCAGAGCCTTCAAATATAGTAATACTTATTCATCCAGCGCATAAAACTCATGCTGCTATTCCCACCGGAGCGCTTTGCATCTGCATTTCAACCTTTGCGGTCTCTTGTCCACACGTTGTCCTCTCGTAGATTTATTCCCATGTAGTGTCCAACTCACATGTTTTGTACCATTTGAACATTTCTATGTATGCTGATGAGCGAGCTCAGTTTATAATCAAGCTTCCGTATAATTTATTTCGATTTGTTAAAGAATGTTAGAATAAATTAGACATATGCTCCTCATTCGAGTTGGCTCGTCACTAACTAGCCATTTTGCGTTGCTTCCAAGTTCACCCCAGGTTACGACGTCCCTGTTTTACGGTTTATTCGCCTTACGATGTGGAACACGATGTTTTTTCGTCTCACCGTTAAGCCATTGTTTTTGCCATACGACATCAACCAAGATTTCTCTCGAAATTCACATATGGCGGTTGGTGTGCTAAATATGTCGGAATAGCGAAAATGCTGATATGCTATTCGCCGAAATCCTTCCCACAACGGCTGAAAGAAATACGATGCTTGCTCTCTCCCTCAGTTCAGCAATCTTCTTGTTTCGTAAACGCTTGATATTGCATGAGTCAAACGAAAATTAGTGAAAAGTAAGCGAAAGGGAAAATTTATTATACCCCTTATGTGACATTTTCGCCTTCTGATGCCAACACCGAAACTATCAACACTGAATTAATGTCGTATTTCGAGGTCCACTATAGCTAGTTTGAAAATGTGCGACATTGGAGGTAAAATGTCAAAACACTGAATCTTGCAACTGATAGGTATTGAGCTATCTTTCTGAATACAGTCATACCTTGACATACTAGCCTAATGCATTCTGGGACTGAGCTTGCATAGCAATTTACTCGTGTCTCAAGGCACTATTTCCTATATAAAATAACTAAGTACAAATTAATCTGTTACAGTTCTATGAAAATACCACCTAAAGAGGATATTTATCTACCCTATATGATATACATTATCTGTTAGACACTGTTGCATTCAATGCTCTGGGGCTGATACATAATTACATGTACATGTATCTTTTTTCTTCAGTGTCATTATTTTTGTGAACTATGGAATAGTTCATAGAATTTGTGAACTTATATTCATAAATCATATAATCATCATTTGTGAAAAATTAAAAAAATTCATAGCAAAAGATTCATAGAATTTATGATTATGAACAAAAACAACAGTTACTGTCTTTTAAAGTAAAAACAAGGGGTGTGCATTGTTTTACATTCCCATTTGAGGCTCGTATTCATGACGGCTAAAACTCTTCTCTTATGGCTTTCTCAGTAGCGCTTGGCGGGTTGATTTAATCATAATGCGAAAGTTAGTTTGAATGGGCCCCACAATTACCATATTCATGCTAATTTTACAAAGTATGATATATTAACCTCTTCATTAGGTGTTGTCTTCTCTTGTTGCTATTGTTATTCTTCATTTTGCTAATCCTACAATTTTGCTCTAATTGCAACTATGCTCACGGTGAGAGTCGGTGAGAGTCGCAGCAGAACTAATAAAGTATTGAATAATTTACAATGTTAGCAAACGGCTGCTCAGTCTGAGGAGATTCACCACGGTATGACTGTACACTGAAGACATGCTATAAAGCTCTCTCACAAAGAGCAATGAGCGAATCAACATGTAAAAGTTGTTGGCTGGTGTTAACACACGCTAGGCCCGCCAGTTCATGCTGTATTGATCATCTTCAAAGATCAATGAAATGCCTAAGTGCGGAGACCAAGTATAAGCATGTAGCTCACCCATGTAAGCCATTGCGTTCGTCTGTCTTTAAGAGCAAATGCTGTTATGTTATAAAAGAAAAAATTACTTTAATTCATGAATATATTTTAAGGTTAAATTATATTTCTGTCCGTTTCACCCATAGACCTATTAACTATACGTATAGTTAATAGGTCTATGGTTTCACCTCACCCACAATTGCCCTAATAGAGAAATTAGCACGCATCTCAGTGTATGTAGCACTTATACCTCGGTGCCAATGTCATAACGCTAAAGGCATCCAGCTGTTTCTAAAAAATGTCCTAGATGTGAGTTTTATAATCAAGAGAAAGAAGTGTTAGATTTGTTGTGAAAGAGGCGGCTAGTGTGAACTCTAACATTCTGTCACTTGGTCGCAGGTGCTGGTGAGAAAGCTGACAAACACGTAGGAGAGCATATCTCAGATGAGTTGAAGCTGATGGAGCAGGAGGAGATCGAGCAATACGGTTGGTGTTGTCAATCACTCTGGCCACAACATGACCTTAAGAAACTATTAGAATGACTTGATTTATGATAGGCATACAAGCTGCATCTCTTACACACATCTCTCTATCTTGGATACCTCTCTAGCTTAATGTGCATTTATAACTTGCCATCTATGCAGGAGACAAGGGTTGGCAGGCTCGGTTATATCCTGCAGCATGGGAGAAATAATGCCAGATCTCTAGAAGCTGTCTGGCGTCAGGGGGAACTTCGCATTAAAGATAGAAAATCATTAATTTTCTCGATTAAGCCGTGTTAGAAACTGGTGTGATATCAGTCTCTTTTGTGCTTCTATTCTCATATACATTGTGATTGAGCACTTGATGACCCCACCTCTCACACGCTTCTAAATAGGAACACGATTGATATTGCACCCGAAGGATGCGATTTTATTGGCATGGATTTCATCGTTATCTGTCTATAATTCATAAAAAGATGAGGCATAATCTATAGATCGTAATCTATAGAATTATTCTATGATGCTCAAGTAGCTTTGATGTTGATTTTAAACACAAAAGCTCATGGAAAGGCTTTCTTGGTTAGTAACTTACCAAAGGATGTTTGACATGAGTGAGTAAAACAGCGTGATCTAGTTAGTTTTGAAGCTGTATTCATGTGGTTGAGATATTTATGCGTTGTCTGATGTGTTGATGTGGGTCTAAGTGGATTCACAGCTTCTTTTGTCACACTTTTTCTAGTCGATAAGAAGTCAGCGAGTGTTGTAAAGAGTGAGAGGCTTGTAGAGGCATCTGACAAGGAACCTGAGCTGACTGACGTGCCTGAGGCTAAAGATAACACTCCCTTGTCCCTACTAGACACCGCTTATGTTTGGATAAAGCTGGATAAACCGTGAGTACTATGTAACTATTCATTAGAATCACGATTCTCTGCCTATTGACCAGCAATCGAATTTTTATGTCTATGAGTGGTCAGACGGTGAAGGTGGTGCAGGCAGGCCTTCATGTGCAGGTTTTTAACAGAAAAGCAAGCTGTAAGGCGCTAAAGAGATAAGCGCGTTCCAAAAACTAGCATTGTGATCGAATATTTGCATTGATCTAGACTCTTCCATCATGTGGATAACTTTATGCATAATAAGTCATCGGGTAGCTGTCAGTAGCACCTACCTAGCCCCTACCTCCTTGACTTGTTTGACTAGTCTAAGCGTCATTCATTCTGTTGCAAACAATCGTCTTCTCTTTTTATACAGTTAAACCTCTACTTACAA
This sequence comes from Watersipora subatra, assembly GCF_963576615.1. NCBI lineage: Eukaryota > Metazoa > Bryozoa > Gymnolaemata > Cheilostomatida > Watersiporidae > Watersipora > Watersipora subatra. The sequence continues at coordinate 28,466,404 of NC_088711.1, forward strand.
TGATTTAATTTGTGGCCACTTCATAAGTGAAGTAACACTTTTGCCATCAGAATCTTTGGCTGGGACAGGCAACTGAAGGAACTAAGGCTTCACTTACGCTGAATTTCGTTGGATCAGCGGTAATCAACGCCAGTGCTAGATTGGACAATATATTATTATATTATTAACCATTGCAAATATTTATTTTGTTCCGCCACAAATTATCATTTTAATGGTGGTTCAGAGTATAACAAATGGAACCCCTCAACTATCCGCAGAAATAGCTAGAAAGGCATTAATTTTTTTATTCCATTACGTCGTGTGTGGTCACGTTCTACAAACTTTGATTACTCCAGATGAGATGTGTTCGCCTTGGAAGCTTTGGATAGGCCATGGGCTTAACATGGAAAATTTTCAACTTATAACTTAAAATTCAAACGGCTAAAAAGTTTTTGACATATGAACATATGCCGTTCAAATTTTGTAAATAACAGTAACAGAAATTTCTTAATCCTGTGATTACATGCTGTACATACTAAATGTACATACTAATGCTGTACTAAATGTGAAAATTAAAGTAAAAGTGTTAAAAAAATGTTAAACTTACATATGTACTGTAATCACCCGGGTATAATGCTTACCTATGTACTGTAATCACCCAGGTATAATACTTACCTATGTACTGTAATCACCCGGGTATAATGCTTACCTATGTACTGTAATCACTCAGGTATAATACTTACCTATGTACTGTAATCACCCGGGTATAATGCTTACCTATGTACTGTAGTCAGCCAGGTATAATGCTTACCTATGTACTGTAATCACCCAGATATAATGTTTACCTATGTACTATAATCAACCAGGTATAATGCTCACCTAAGTACTGTAATCAACCAGGTATAATGCTTATGTATAATACTCCCCCACTTTTAAATCAAACAACTCGTCTTTTTTGACGCGCTTTGACAAATATTATATTCGCCTAAGTTTTCAGGTTTTTTGTTGAAAAAATTTTCAGATGTTTTGAGCAAAAGTTTATTTTTCATAAAAAGTTCCATTTTCTTCATTCTGTACTACTATTTTAAGACTAATACCAGTGTGTATGGGCAATCTGTGCCCTTGATAATAGTTTATGTTCCGTGACAAGTACTCAAAAATAGCTTCCCGTAAAAGTTTCCGCTCCACTAAAAAATTTGTTTGGACGATACTATCGATTGGTTCAGCAGTGAAGAAGATTTCAGATCAGAAAACAGTAACGGAGAATTTGAAAAACCAGAGGCTGAAGTGAGTCAAAGTGAAAGCAACAGTCAGATAACTGGTAGCGGAAGCCAAGAAGCTAGCCATACTAAATAAATCTTTTTAATGTTTTTATTTTGGTTTTTGCAAGTATTATGAACATTGTTTAAATGTCACTTGTTTTTGAATGTGCATTTGCAACATTTGATAGATTATTAATATATAACTTGTAAATCTGCAGTTTCCTTCCCTAGATTTTACTGATTGATAAAACACCTAACACAAACCTATTAATAAATTTGTTTTATTAATTGGTTTTCTGTTACACGGAAGTTGATTTTGCACATTAGAGATTTTCACATACTTGAGTAATTTATAATACTTCAACTTTTGATGATAAAATTTGGGACACAAACAGGAGCATTATATTTGGGTGATTACAGTAAACGGATAAAAGACAGCTAAGCTAAGATAGTTTACACTTTACTAGTCATACAACTTACCTGTTCCAACTTGAGACTTTCTACACAACTCAGCTATTCCAACTTGAGACTTTCTACACAACTTAGCTATTCCAACTTGAGACTTTCTACACAACTTAGCTATTCCAACTTGAGACTTTCTACACAACTTACATGTAGCTATTCCAACTTGAGACTTTCCACAAAACTTAGCTATTCCAATTTGAGACTTTCCACACAACTTAGCTATTCCAACTTGAGACTTTCTACACAACTTAGTTATTCCAACTTGAGACTTTCTACACAACTTAGCTATTCCAACTTGAGACTTTCTACACAACTTAGTTATTCCAACTTGAGACTTTCTACACAACTTAGCTATTCCAACTTGAGACTTTCTACACAACTTAGCTATTCCAACTTGAGACTTTCCGTGTCTTCAAGGTAAATTAACAATACAGACGCAACTTCGTCAATGATTGCTTTATTAACACATGTTAATTAACTCATTCATTTGATTTTATGGAATGTTTGGTTATCTGCAGTACTCATTAAAGAGCTATTGCAGGCTCTTAGGCTATTTGATCAATCAAATACTGTAAATTATCTTCTATTCTTATGGGAATATTTTATCTAGTTTACTTGTTCAATTCTGAACAATTTTGAACCTTCCACAAACCCATCCTTAAAAGACTTGAAGCTTGATTCGACACTCGTAATATTTATCTGTGCAGTCTGGATGTATCTATACAGTCCAGATGTAGCTGGACAGTCTGGATGTATCTGTACAGTCTGGATGTAGCTGTACAGTCTGGATGTAGCTGTACAGTCTGGATGTATCTGTACAGTTTGGATGTATCTGTGCAGTCTGGATGTATCTGTACAGTCTGGATGTATCTGTGCAGTGTGGATGTATCTGTACAGTCTGGATGTAGCTGTACAGTCCGGATGTACCTGTACAGTTTGGATGTAGCTGTACAGTCTAAATGTATCTGTACAGTTTGGATGTAGCTGTACAATTTGGATGTCAAAGGAAATATGAGACAACTGCGAAGCTATATGTTGTATGAAAGTAACAGGCTAGTGAATCATTGCGCTACTAAAAATAGAGGGTTGGATGATCATACGTCTCGTAATAATCGGCACTTTTAAACCCGTAAAATCTGCTTCTTTGCACCACTGATTGGTGCTGCCTTTGGCTAATTCTTCAAAAGCAATTTATTTTTATCTTTAGTTTGAGTGACAGCCAGGCTCGCTCTCTCCTAGATTTCATAGCTGACAGACTTGACTTGGAGAGAAAGACCTTCACAAATGTCAAGTGAGTAGTCCATCTGTTGCTACCCTATCATGTTCCAGTTTGTGACACTGTCAACTGCTTGTCGTACTACCAGTGAGATAAATTTTGAAGCCTTTTAAACGCGATCAACTCGAATTTGATATTTGGTTAGTTGTGACCGCAAATGCCATTTACTTGAACGAAATGGTGTATCTTGCTAAATAGATATTTTTTGTGAAGAGAGTAAAAAACTTCCGTTGCTGAAATTAGTTTTTAGTACATCAGAAGGTTATAAGGCTAATGTTTACGCTATTACTGAATGATTGTAAATACTTGTGAGAGTAAATACTTCTGTAAGTAAATACTTGTGTAATTACTACGGCACACTACTTGGAGGATATTACTCCTGCTTGAAATAGACATTTGTCTTGTGCTAACTACCAAAGAATATCTAGACTGCCAGTGTCTCTCTTTCTTTGCTGAGTTGCTGATTGGGCAGATGTTTTACTGCTTGCTTCCAAGTCAGGCAAAGAGCATCATGCTGAGGCATTAGATGGCCTAGCATGCTTGCTGATGGTTCCTCCACAATGTTATGTATATATATATATATATATATATATATATATATATATATATATATATATATATATATATGGTACTTTTTATATTTTAAACAATTTTTAAACATTATTTTCAAAGATAGAGATATTTGGTACAAAAAGAATTTTTGAAGTGGTGGGCTTTCCATTGAACTTTTGAAAATGTAACACTTACCCTTAGTGATATCAGACCTAGCCAATGAGATGCAGGCAATGCTTGCGTCGAACACATTCATACTTGCATCTCACAACGTCAATTTGTAAATCTGTCTTTTTGCTAAAGGCTCTTAATTTTGATTATATTAATGATCACTTAATAATGTTGTGAAAATTTTATAAATATAATCTGGAGTACTCTTTCTTTTCTTTTTCCGTGTGATGGAGTAAGGATGGTAGAGTAATGCATCAGGAATAACTTCTATTAGTCAAGGTCAGCCAAGGTCAGCCAAGGTGCATGGGAAATCAATTTGAATTTTTGAATTCCTAAACTTTTATTCATTTATTACAAATTAGTGTTGTGCTATAAATATAATTTAATTGGCCTTTTGTTATAAAAGAAAAAGAAAACAGTAAAATTCATTTAGTCATTGTTTTCTGATTTTTATAGCTACTGCACCATCTTAGAATTCTACCATTGATCTTAGTTTGGAGGTGATATATTAGGGTGTAGCAACTGATCTGACATATCTTTGGTGCAACTTCTAAATATCTCTCCTGTTGTTAAGCCATTAAAACTCAGTTACTCCATCATGTTATTTGACTACAACTATACTCCTTTCATAATTAAGCATTTGTGTTTTACTGTTCACAATAGTTCTACAACATATTATAATAAGACTTTGTGTCGGCTGTTTTTGTTGGTTGCACTTTTTTATTTGAGATGTCGTAAAGGAGTAATTCATCATACAATAATTGTTTCATCTGCTCTCGATGGCGAAGGCATGTTGATATGCAGCTCATCAACTATGTCGGTATTATGTAAAGAGACCATGTGAAACAGTCATCGCGAAATAGCCCATCAGAGTTTTTCCGACATTCCGGTTCACATTGCATCATAACAGACCATATGTCATTGTTTAGTCACATTTACTCCGATTTGGTCGTCTCTTTACTAAATTGGGTAGAAACATAGCTGAACTTTCATGTGTTGACGCTCAGTGCAGACACAGAGATACATCTGAAGTAAAATACCGGTAGTTGTGCTTGTTTTATTACGGAGCACGCTCAAAGATTTTGTAACATTTAAATTGATTCGCTGGAAATTGCATTAATAGCTAGAAAGAAGTTGAAGATTTTGCTATAATTATGAGGCATATATAATCAATTTCTCGTCTACACTAACTGCTCAAAGCAATCACTAGCAACACAGATTAATAGCGTGCCTAATAATATAGCAGTTTACATGTATAGCTAGGATTCCTTTTGTTTGGAGGCCACCTTTTAAAATGGCAAGACCATATTTTTACTTAGATGCTGCTAGAAATTGAACACAATGATCTAGTTTGTGCTACTTAAGCAATGGCGTTGATATGTTAAACCATACACAGAGTCAGTACATACAGTACATACAGACCGTACACAGAGACAGTACATACAGACCGTACACAGAGACAGTACATACAGTACATACAGACTGTACACAGAGACAGTACATACAGTACATAACAGACCGAACACAGAGACAGTACATACAGAAACAATACACAGAGACAATACGCCTACATACTGTACATACAAACTGTACATAGAGACAGTACATACAAATCGTTCATACAATGCATACACAAAGTACATACAATACACACATACAGTACATACAAGCAGTACAAAAATACAGTACATACAGTACGTACATACAGTACATACAAATAGTACATACAAATAGTACATACATATATTACATACATATAGTGCATGCAAATAGTATACAGTGCAACCTCGGTTCTCGAACACAATCCGTTCCAGAAGGTTGGTCGAAAACCGAGTTGTTTGAGATCCGAAACAGGTTTTCCCATTAGAATTAATATATATAAGTTTTAATCCGTTCCAACACCCTGAATGTTTACCTTTTTAGTATTTTATACATTATTTTATGCATGAAATTGCACATTAAAATGCTGACCAACACATAAAAAGCAATGTATATCTCAGAAAATGTTAAGCAAAATGGCAAGACACAAATAACATAAACATAAATGTAACCCAGGCTAATCGTACGTTCGCGTTGTTGTAATCTTCCATATGAAAGATTACGCTAACATGAACGTGTAAAAATAAAAAAAAGGATGAAGAAAAGAATTATGAATATGATTTTTTACTCGGCTACAGGATGCTCTTTTCTTTTAAAATATCTATCCAATGACACTTCTGCCTTCTTTTTAGCACTTTTCGGAAGTGGTTCATGATAGTGTCATTAAAGTCATTGATGACTCTGGTGGCTGCAGCTATATCGGGGTGGTGGAGTTCGACGAAATTCTGTAACTCGACCCATTTGCTACACATTTGTTTAATCTCGGACAATGCGACAACAGTTGGTCACGGAGAGAGCGATCTACACCCGTACGCCGCTCAGCATCCCACCCTCACGTACGCACTCACGCGTCGAACCGGCGTTCGAACTCCGATTTTTGTTCGAATTACGAAGCAAGAATTTCGTGAATTTTTTGTTCGAACTCCGGTTTGTTCGAACTGCGAGTCGTTCGAAAACCGAGGTTCCACTGTATACTGTTTGTACGTCCTGTATGTTTGTACTGTTTGTACTGTTTGTATGTACTATTTTGTATTTATACATACAGTACATGCATACAGTACATGCAAGCAGTACATACAAATGGTACATACATCATTAACAAATCATGATTGTGTATTTGTTTAAAAAGATTAAAAAAATTCAGTAGGGTTCTTTGCTTAGCATAGCCCAATACCGTAGAACCTTTATTTGAACGCCACGTCTATTTGAACGCCACGTCTATTTGAACGCCACTATTTGAACGCCACTTCTATTTGAACGCCACCTGTATTTTAAGGTAACCTCTATTTGAACACCACCTCTATTTGAACGCCAGCTCCATTTGACCACGCCACTATTCTATACCACTTCACGAACCCATAATAGCAAGTTATCATTAAAGAAGTTTCCAAAAATTCGTGTTAATGAATAATTTATATCAATAACAATTAATTCTGTCATTGTCCAACTCTAAGGCTTTTCATTTTTTTGTTCAAACTTTGAACTTTTGTTCTTTGTTTAATTGGACGATGTGATAGACTGGTAAAATGTGCACGGTTTTTTTCGTGAAATGCGCACGACTTAATAGTTCTACTCTCTGTCGCACCGCCTTATCGGCGTTTCGTTGGCCGGTCTTAATTTTGATTAAAATAGGCTTGTCAAGTTTTTATTTCGATTTTAGGCCGAATTAATCTGTCTATTTATGTATAATCCGATCAGATGGGTTAGTTTTAAGATATTGCGGTAACCTTTCAAAGACTTGGTAACATATTTAAATAGGTTTATATTTGATTTTGTATTATTATTATACTTTAACGACTCTACACAAAAATGGTTAAATTTGTTGAAAAGGTTTTTTCGTACAAGGGTTTGGTCACGGTCGTTAACGGATACTTTTTCGGGAGTTGTGTGCACATATGCATTTATCATAAATCTCCCAAACAATCGCATTGCTCGTGTTTGGTCATGGGATAATTTAAGCTTAGTTATTTATTCTAGTTGAGACGTCGCAAGCAGAGAGTTCTAATAATGAGACATCAGGGTTGTTTCTAATCATAACTTGTTGTTTCTTTCATCATAACTTGTTTAAGAACGCATAAGGTTTCCTACGGACTGAGGGCTTGTCCACTGGGACCCGACTAATAACTATAAGATAGCCAGTAATCAATAGCCCAACTCTATGCTGCTTTGTGACCCGCGCCGAGGCCGTGTCTATCATTACTTCTCAGCTTCACTCTTCTATTGCTCTTGCTGATGCTCATTTAATCTTCAACATGATTATGCTTCTATTTTTTCTATCACCTCTTTGTCTAAGAAGTTCCTATGGGAAAACTATTAATTTCCTTTTAGCTGACAAGCGACCGATAGAATGGTGATCTTACATGAGTATCTATGCATTCGTGCTGCTAAAACGCATTCTAATGATCAGAGTCCAAAAGCAATTTTAAAACTGAATAGTTAAATTTTGATGGATCTCATTGGTTGTTTTAGTACGACGGAAATGGTAGTTTTGTCATGTGTTAAAATAAAGGCTCGCGATGAAGGTAAATGTCAGATATGTAAATTCTTAATTCTTTGATTCAGTAGCAGCTATAACTGTAGTATATACGTACATATTTCAGTGGCTAACAAGAATTTTTTTGCTATAAATAAAAACATAGCCCACTGTTTCACGCAAAAAAGTTATTAAAAATAATACGTGGAATAGTATTAGAATATTGTTTACGGAATATTATTTTTGGAGTTTTGTGTTTTTTTCGAAATAATACTAGAGTTTCTGTTTTCGAGTTTGTATACTGGTCAGTAAGATAATTTGGTTCAAATTTCAAAATCAATAAGAAACTCCATTTTGCCGTTTGTAATCAAACATGTCTGTTTTTTTTATTGCCATCATTTTCCTCTTGATGGAAAAAACAACTGCAAAATTTATTGAGCCAATCAGATGCATAGCAGAAGACACAGAGTGTTGTGATTGTTGTAGCGGTATATGCGTGTAATGGTTACATGGCTGCCACATTCCTGGATAACAGCATCGCTCACCACCTACTGTGTTCCATTTCCTTAGTACATCTGGCTGGTCTAAACCTGCCTTTTTTTTTAGGTCAGATGAGTCGCGAGTAGTTTTCAAAATGTCCAACATTCCTGCCTATAATAGCACGCGGGTAGCGACCATCGTGCAAGGTATGTAACAGATTACGCTTATCCTAGGAAATCGTCTCTCAGTTTATAGTTACTGTTGTTATATGGCTCATTAGAGAGCATGAGATACTGACCGTGCCACGTGAAAGGAACAATTTCAGAAGGTCACTGTACGCAAGCCATCATCTGGCTCCCCGGGCAGGCATGCTACTAGTGGCCAGCTCCGTGTAAGCAAATGGTGCACATCGCTGCCTTTTTAATCTAGAAGTCCGCCATGTTGATGATCATCTTCATTCATAATTGCAATCTGAAGACTGGATTGCTGATGAAACAGTAGAGATATCAGAGCTGCATTATTGAGATAAGAAGTTAGGGCTGCCGACTGACCCTCAACACTCACAATCAGGGTGGCTCTGTCGCTCATTCATGAAAATATGCTTGCTTAAAGATGAACTTACAAACATTTCTTGTAGATTTTATCAGAAAGTATCGGTATTTGTTTGTCATTTGCAATTGTTTTTGCTGTTTGAGGTGATCTGAATGCCAGAATGTTTCTAGATAGAAGTCTATAAAACTTGATCGCCATTAAAATGGTCATACGGATACATCCTGAAACATCCTGGCTATCAGATCACCTCAAATGGTCATACAGATACATCCTGAAACATCCTGGCTATCAGATCTCCTCAAACATAAAAAACAATCGTAAATGATAGAAAAATACTGATACTTTCTGATGAAATCTACAAAAATTTTGTGAAAGTTCATCTTTAAAGGTACGCAAGTAGGTTACATGTGAGGATAAATATGGTAGTTGGAGTAGTGGTGGTACATGTGAGGATAAATATGGTAGTTGGAGTAGTGGTGGTACATGTGAGGATAAATATGGTAGTTGGAGTAGTGGTGGTACATGTGAGGATAAATATGGTAGTTGGAGTAGTGGTGGTACATGTGAGGATAAATATGGTAGTTGGAGTAGTGGTGGTACATGTGAGGATAAATATGGTAGTTGGAGTAGTGGTGGTACATGTGAGGATAAATATGGTAGTTGGAGTAGTGGTGGTACATGTGAGGATAAATATGGTAGTTGGAGTAGTGGTGGTACATGTGAGGATAAATATGGTAGTTGGAGTAGTGGTGGTACATGTGAGGATAAATATGGTAGTTGGAGTAGTGGTGGTACATGTGAGGATAAATATGGTAGTTGGAGTAGTGGTGGTACATGTGAGGATAAATATGGTAGTTGGAGTAGTGGTGGTACATGTGAGGATAAATATGGTAGTTGGAGTAGTGGTGGTACATGTGAGGATAAATATGGTAGTTGGAGTAGTGGTGGTACATGTGAGGATAAATATGGTAGTTGGAGTAGTGGTGGTACATGTGAGGATAAATATGGTAGTTGGAGTAGTGGTGGTACATGTGAGGATAAATATGGTAGTTGGAGTAGTGGTGGTACATGTGAGGATAAATATGGTAGTTGGAGTAGTGGTGGTACATGTGAGGATAAATATGGTAGTTGGAGTAGTGGTGGTACATGTGAGGATAAATATGGTAGTTGGAGTAGTGGTGGTACATGTGAGGATAAATATGGTAGTTGGAGTAGTGGTGGTACATGTGAGGATAAATATGGTAGTTGGAGTAGTGGTGGTACATGTGAGGATAAATATGGTAGTTGGAGTAGTGGTGGTACATGTGAGGATAAATATGGTAGTTGGAGTAGTGGTGGTACATGTGAGGATAAATATGGTAGTTGGAGTAGTGGTGGTACATGTGAGGATAAATATGGTAGTTGGAGTAGTGGTGGTACATGTGAGGATAAATATGGTAGTTGGAGTAGTGGTGGTACATGTGAGGATAAATATGGTAGTTGGAGTAGTGGTGGTACATGGTAACTGAGTAGTACGTGGTGGTACATGGTAACTGAGTAGTACGTGGTGGTACATGGTAAAGGAGTAGTACGTGGTAACTGAGTAGTACGTGGTGGTACATGGTAACTGAGTAGTACGTGGTGGTACATGGTAACTGAGTAGTACGTGGTGGTACATGGTAACTGAGTAGTACGTGGTGGTACATGGTAACTGAGTAGTACGTGGTGGTACATGGTAACTGAATAGTACGTGGTGGTACATGGTAACTGAGTAGTACGTGGTAACTGAGTAGTACGTGGTGGTACATGGTAAAGGAGTAGTACGTGGTGGTACATGCTAACTGAATAGTACGTGGTGGTACATGGTAAAGGAGTAGTACGTGGTGGTACATGCTAACTGAATAGTACGTGGTGGTACATGGTAACTGAGTAGTACGTGGTAACTGAGTAGTGCGTGGTGGTACATGGTAACTGAGTCGTGTAAGTATGTGGTGGTACATGGTAATTGAGTTGGGGTAAGTTCCGTTAACGGTAGATGAGTAAATGCCTGTCATTGCATCGGCAGAAGCCGTGCTTCAAGCTCTTCTTTTGGGGCTAAACTGTTGTAATGGATTTGTTTCTCAGGTAACCAATAGGGTGATGATATGGAGCACATATATAATCACGTATCACTGAAAGTGACATGTAAAAGAGACAGGGTTGCTATTGGTTTTGTGAGCTTCTGCGATGTTTTAGGTTTTGTTGAATTTACATGTATAATTGAGAGAATAGTAAATGCATTTGCATCAAGTTTTCATCTACATGTAAATAAACATAAGGACTATTTCATGAAGGAGGTAGATCGCTTTACGCCCTCTACCAACTGTCTAGTTGCACTTTTCGAATGGCTAAGGATAGAGTGGTAGATGAGAGTTAATGGTAGAGTGATAGGTGAAAGTTAATGGTAGAGTGATAGGTGAGAGTTAATGGTAGAGTGATAGGTGAGAGTTAATGGTAGAGTGATAGGTAAGAGTTAATGGTAGAGTGATAGGTGAGAGTTAATGGTAGAGTGATAGGTGAGAGTTAATGGTAGAGTGATGGGTGAGAGTTAATAGGTGGGAGAAGCTATTGTAGATTGATAGGTATGAATGGTTGAACTTGGCTGTTGTAAGCAGTTAGTTCAGTAGGGGAACATTGATTTCTAGACTGGAAAACCGCATGCGGCAGCTTGCTGACCCAGTCTGTCGGTAGCTTGTCGAGTTGTTCATAGCATCTGTAGCGGGTGTCTAATCTGCTATAGCTCTCCGGGAGTCTCTCGTTTAATCAGCCGGTAATTATGATAATATTTAGTATTTGGGTGCAAACAAAGAATGGAAAAGTTTTATCTCGCTAGCATGGTTCGCTGACTCTATACGGACAGCTGTTCAAATCGCTTGAATTTGACCAGTCATTAAGGGAATAATCCCATATAAGAATAGACTGAATGAATTTAGCGTGTAGTTCATTACTAGCTACTTTTAGTGTGCCAGTCAGCTCTAATTCATTACATATCTTTATATTGAGTTATCTAGTCTCGTAATTGCTTCATTATCTTTCCTCTATTATCTCTTCCACTCGTTGAGCCAAGCGTAGTAATGCAACTAACCAATAAGAGGGCATGCTATACCAGAACATATGTCGAAGCATGCGTTACCTCGTAGAGTACAGACAGAGACTGCCAAGTTTATTGCCTGCAATCTAAGCATAGGCCTATCGATCAGGCTAGATTTCATTTGCTCTTTCATAATTAATAGTGGCGTTGTGTTGCGCATCCGCCTCTCATGCCTCCCTGTATTTAAACTCTGTCAGTCGATAATTAGTCTGCAGTTACTTCTAGTTCAGCCTAGTTGGAACACGTCTCCTCTACGTCTCCTCTAAGCCGTACCTCTTTACATCCTAGGTTCATTCCTGGTAGGTCCTACGCTTGTTCTTCTAAGACAAAATAATTTGTTGGTTCGATTCTATGTTTTTGGTATTATAATTGCTTGTAAGTTTTAGTCCAATTAGGAAGTATAGTTGTGATTTGTGCAAAATGAGTGTCGTGTCTCTACTCTTGAGTGTAAATACGTATTTTACATGTCTTACAGAGGATCTGAAAAGTGCTATTCAGGCAGAGTATAATGTCACAGTTGAAGCTACTGGAATTGGACATGATCCGGTAAGTTGTGTCACTAGGTGACAATCACACAATCACTATACATAGTTCACCATTTTACTTCATGAACCAAAAGTAAAGTCGCTCCAACTGCTCTATTTTATATAAAGCAAAAGCTTACCAATATGTTTTGTCTGCACAATCTAATCTTTAGAATTATTGCTAAGCTAGCCTTTGCTCCAGGTTCGTTTTAAGGACCTACTCTCTGATAATGGAAAAATTACCTCTTATCCGATAATAATATTATATTTCTGTATCTAAAATGGCGGTAACTAAGCTAGTCAATTTTTACCTGGAGGAATCAAAGCTCCAACTGGTTTTCGAATGCCTAGAGACATCACGCATACGCACAAGCTGCCTGCAGTTCACTCGGGCTGCCTGTATTTAACTGAATATAGTTTTCATGTAATTAGTTTATTTTGAGTGGCTGTCCATGGCAACCTGATGGACTGTCTTGTCTTTATCAATTAAAAAATGTATAACAAGGGTTATTGACTCTAGATTTGATTAGCCCTTTGTTCCCTCGGTTTGGAGAGAAGCGAGGGAAGCGGAGGGTAATTATCACCTGTCACTTGGCATCCTTCAGTTGAGCGAGTTGCCTCGGAAAATGCACGCGTGACTCTTGACTTTTATTGATTTTTGTAATGAAAGAATTGTAAAACTTTGAAACAAAACTAATTCAATCTCCTTGTAAATCATCTTTTTATGGTAATTTAATATTGTTAGATGCGGCAATAGCTGCTATCTTAGCTGCTATCTTAGCGGCACCCGGGATTTGCGTATTGATTGTCCACTAAATTGTGAGAGGCTAGGCACAGCCACCCGACACTGAGATCACTAAGATCATGTATTGGCTTAGCATCAGTTCCATAGATTGTGAGAGGCTAGGCACAGCCACTCGACACTGAGATCACTAAGATCATGTATTGGCTTAGCATCAGTTCCATAGATTGTTTTTATAGACTTGAAAGCATTACTTATAGTACTACTAGCGTCTTGCGATATTAGAAGCTGATGTTTCTCTGTTAACAACAATTTTGATAGTCAAATGTAACTAATAGCCACTGGTGCTACTGAGATTATATCCGTTAGTCAATCATTGGCTTAAGAGCAAAAGTAAGTTGCTAGTTTTGTCAAATTGCTTATAATCGTATAATCTATAATGAAGTTAACCATTCCGGAATATTCTTTGCCTTTTCCATTTGTAGGAGGCTACACTTAAAATTCGGCCAACACCAAAAATCTATGTCGCTTCTGACAAGACGACCATTATTGTCGTCGCTACTGTGCTGATTGTGGTAACACTGGCCGTGTTGATCTTGCTAACGTGGCGCTTCCTCTACAGAAACTGGGCCCGGTCTGTTAGCAAATTTGAAAAAATCTCCGAAGAGCTGAGAGGGGAGACAACTCAAGATAGCTATGAGGTGAGTATGGCTAAATTTATAGTTTATTAATTTGATGACTTTGAAAGAGTTTTTTAAGGTGCTTACGTTGTAGTGATTAGCTTAGGTCCAACTTTGTCCAGGCCATAACTGTATTAATCGTCATGCAAACAAAACTGCTTAAAGTTATTCCTATGTATGGGAAGAGGGTAGCGGCTCGCGGGTGTTGCAGCTTCGGACGCTGAACAGATTAATTTGGCCTTTCATTTGGCAAGGAAGGACGATTTAAACATTATTGGTATGGCAAAAGCCCATGTTGATGTAGGTAGTTGGCGTGATTAGAAGCGGCCATCATTGCAAAGCTGCCGGTAGGAAAGGTGGTCTATTGCAGTGTTATTAGCGAATGGAGCATTTTCAACAGTCTTATGTTGTCAGCCTAGTACTAATGTATAGCAGAGGCTCAGCCAATTTGTGGCTCTTCGCTGGACTTAGCCTGAGTATATCGCTGTAGGTAGCAATTTATTTGCAGCTTTGGCCAACAGACCTTGGAACACATATATGATTTGTTATCTCTAGACCAACTATTAGATAGTTGGCTACACTCTGTCTAAGGGTGATTCTAGAGTGGGCAATAGTATCAAAAAGGTATAAAGGTTGATCGAGACAGCATTGCCTTCTTTAGGGAACACAGGCTACTATGAGGTTTTTATCTCCGAAGTGGCTTTACTCAGTAATATATATAGATGTTGTATTTTGATGGTTAGGTGTCAGTGTGCAGCGGAACTAGCCAAGTGTGAGATAGACTTTGTTGAAAAAGGTTTGGATTGATTTTATGAACCTACTTATCGTACTACTTATCATTGCAGGATTTATGTCGACAGCGTATGTCTCGCACTGAAGAAAATGCTGCGCAGCCTGAGAAGGACGAAGTAAGCCCGCTGAGAGGAAAGCCTGAGCTCCCCGCGCACTCTGATAGATTGAGAAGCCCTCGTAGCAGTACATCTTCATGGTAAGATCTCAGCCTAGACCGGAAAGGAGATTCCTAATCTTTCTAGAAGTAACACCTATTGATTATTCAAAACAGTCACACAAAAACATGCCTTCCATCCCATGAGTGCTTGTAGAGTGCTTTTTAAATATTTCCAGCAAAGCATTCTGGTCTCTGAGGCTATTTGTTTTGGTCAGTGTAGCATCATTACTCATGATTTAATTTCCTATTTTAGTAGCCCGATTCCCTGTGGACAACATCTGTGCTGCACAATTAATTCTCAAAGATGATCTCTTGATATCAATATTAATACTCGTCTCTATGCTAGTGGCAGCGTCTCTATGCTAGTGGCAGCGCTCTTCGCTCTTGCTCAAATTAATCCAATAAAAATAATTTTTAACATGCCCTGAATTTTTGGTTGTAAAGCATACAAGCAATGGACAACCAGCCAATATAGCTTCAGTTATTGTAGTCAACGGACAGTTCACTATTCATAAAGACCTTTGCCCACAAGTTTAATGCTGCGTCGACACATAAGCAGTTATCTCCCCTATACAACTCGGTTGTCGTAGGCAAAAAACTGCCATAATTCTCTGCCAATTGGAAGGGGCACATGTTTGGAATCCAGATGCTTCACATGAGCCCCTATTGCATACCTCCTCTGGGTCGAGAATCCGACAGCACACTTTTCAGCTTCAACGCTGTCTTTTACTAGCAGACGTATCCCTTATTATTTCTATTCTTTCAAAAGGCTGACATGTTCATGCTCATCCTCGTTAGTGCTGAAACCAGTATGACTAGGGTAAATAATGCCGAGAAGGGAAACAGGCTGGGTTAAAAGTAAAGCAGCTGGCATGTTAATGCACGCCCTGCGCTTTCGTAGCTGCGTGAGAATGCCAGCAGTATAATCGTGAATGGAAATGTCAGGCACAGCCTGCTCGTGCGCTAGCACAAAGAGATAATAGGCAGCGAGTTATTTCAAACAAAGAAGCTACAATTTTACGCAGGGCCATTAGGATGATTGTTTATCATCAGAAAATAAGAATTTTTCTAATTGCCGAGCCAAACCGGTGCGGAGAAGGCTTGCTCTCTTACCTCATGGGTCGCCTTCTACAGTTGCTTAGATAGGCTCTGCAACTCGTTTTAAAATTTAGAAGCTATAAGGAATGATGAGAGGTGGCAGATGTGGCGCAGTTGTAGAGGTATTAGCGGAAGCAGTTTGAATTCTAACAAACTTTCTGGCGCTGACCGAAAAAACATTCTTTATATGTCTCTAGAAGTATGTAGGCTCGCAATAAAAGTTTTTGTTATTCTCTGATTTTCTTCTATTGATTTTCTCTAATTTTTCTAATTGTTGCTTACGGTTGAAGAAATGGGTTTTAGTCTTAGAAAACAGAAGTTATCTCTAAAGAATCCCTCGGGGGATGAAACTATCTTTATCCACATATCGCAATGTCTGATCAAGGTCTTCCCACTCTCACCATTGTTGAATATATTACAAAGACCTCTATTTTGCATTAGCTGTAACAATCGCCATATTCTTATACAGTATCACTTTTAAAGGTCATGCATCCCGCAGAGGGTTGGTTGTACCCGGCTCCCTATATATAACCCTAACAGCTGTCAGCCAGCTAGCTAATGCCTCGTCTGCTGTCTAAGCATAATAGGCTGCTGAGAGAAAGAGAGAGAGAGCGCAAGCTGCCAGGGGATTGCAGCTCTTTTCCTTGGGTGGAAAAGAGCTGCGCTTGAAATGCATTATCTTGTAGCAGAGCCTGTGCTAGTCATAAATTTTCTGCCTGTTGTAGGAGCGAAGAGCCTGTGAGCCTGACAATGGACATCTCTACTGGCCACGCCGTGTTGGTAGGTATCCAAGAACACTACGCGTAGTTGCACTGAGCCCTGAGAAATAAGGAGCTGTCAAGTTTTATGTGCACATGTACTTTCTGTGATTTTATCTCAGTAATGAAACTGTGCTGGTTTGACAGGTTAAACGAAAGCTGTCTTGTTTCTCAATTTATCTCCTATTTAAAGCGAACCCGGTGCTGTCTCAAGCTGTAGGTTTTAAAAAAAACATAAAACGTCTGCAT
Source organism: Watersipora subatra (assembly GCF_963576615.1). Classification (NCBI taxonomy): domain Eukaryota; kingdom Metazoa; phylum Bryozoa; class Gymnolaemata; order Cheilostomatida; family Watersiporidae; genus Watersipora; species Watersipora subatra. The sequence goes on from NC_088711.1 coordinate 28,483,322, forward strand.
AAAAGTAATGATACAATTTTATGCTGTTATATTATATCATAAACTAATACAACATGTATTTATATAGTAATATAAGACCCAGTAGTCAGTAAATATTCAAATGCGTATGTCTATAATTCTTATAAAGCGATGTACAAGATATGCTAGCTATGAGAAGATGAGAAGAGATAGCATTGGTAATACGTAGAGGTGTAGTTGAACCCTGACCTGTCGCTGTTCTCTGCAAACAACTTTTCTCCATTCAATGGATGCGTAACTGTGAGAGTTTCCATAGAATAATCTACAGTTTTTGGCCTGTCAGGAGTCGTCACATTCACCTAACTGCAGAGCTATTGAAATTCTAACTTTCTTCAAACCTGGCATATTAATGCAAAGATTACTTGGAAGGAAAATGTAAAATTTGTGAAAATTGTGCTGCTTTGTAAGGATCAAGTGTCAGGACTAAACTATCCTGTAAAAATGGTAGCTGATGACGAACTCTCTTTTTACCTACTGAGTTGCACACAAAAAATTTACCAAGTCATTTGTCTACTCAATATAAGTAAGGCTGTGCTATTCTGTGCTACCCTGGCAGGCGTACATGGAAGACCATCTGAAGAACAGCAAGCGTTTAGAGGAAGAATGGTCTGCCCTAGAAAGTTATGTGCCAGATGAGTGTGACATAGAAGTGGGCAAGCTCAACCCCAGTAGCAACCGATATCCAAGCGTGCTGCCTTGTGAGTTCACTCTTTCTCTTCCCTCATTCCTCAATTATTCATTCATTTATCATTTTTTCTAAAATTTTGATCTGTTATGTTATTTGTGGAATACTCGTGGATTTGACCTCTGTTTGGCAGCAGTAGTTCAAACTGGTAGCTGGGATTACTTGTTGGTAGTTAGTATGTACTAGTAGTTGGTGCATGCTAGTAATAAATACATGTTAGTAGTGAGTACATGCTAGTAGTGGGTACATGTTATTAGTGGGTACATGTCAGTAGTGGGTACGTGGTAGTAGAGGGTACATGTTAGTAGTGGGTACATGTTAGTAGTGGGTACATGTTAGTAGTGGTTACATGTTAGTAGTGGGTACATGTTAGTAGTGGGTACATGTTAGTAGTGGGTACTTGTTAGTAGTGGGTACATGTTAGTAGTGGGTACATGTTAGTAGTGGGTACTTGTTAGTAGTGGGTACATGTTAGTAGTGGGTACATGTTAGTAGTGGGTACATGTTAGTAGTGAGTACACCCTAGTAGTTAGTGATTAACAAGTAAATTACAGTCTCTCACTGAAATGCATATGCAAGTCAGCAATGTTTCGCAGTACTTTATGCTTTAATAGGAACCTTAATCTCTGATTTCTAGTATTTCATGCTGCATTCAGCTGACGTATGTAGGTCAGCATTGATTAGCTGTTATGACATGATGGAATATTTATGAAGTAGAACGGACTAATCGACCTACATTATTTCCTACACATTCATTACTTAACTAGTCTAGGGAGGTTACTAAAGCTCACGTACTTACGCTTTCTTAAACCTTGCCATTCTCATTTGATGATGTCATCCATGAAAGTGCTCAATACTTCCTGATACGATTCCAATTGGTTGCTTACCGATTGGTTGCTCGCTGATTGGTTGCTCGCCGATTGGTTGCTCGCCGATTGGTTGCTCACCGCTTGGTCGCTCATCGACAGGTCACTCACTGATTGGTGGCTTATCGATTGGTGGCTTACCGATTAGTTGCTCACCGATTGGTTGCTCAGAGATTGGTCACTCACTGATTGGTCACTCACCGATTGGTTGCTCATCGATTGGTCGCTCACCGATTGGCCGCTCACTGGTTGGTTGCTCACCTATTGGTTGCTCACTGATTGGTTGCTTACTGGTTGATTGCTCACCGATTGGTAGCTCACTGATCGGTTACTCACCGATCGGCTGCTCACTGATTGGTTACTCAACGATTGGTTGCTCACCAATTGGTTTTACGTTTAATTCACAAATTCTCAGGTTTAACAAGTATCTAGCTTTACAAAAATGCTGGAGTATAGCCATGGTACCTTGGCTGGCCCTGGCAAAAAAGAATGATTGACGAATTGAACAAGCGAATAATGAATTGTTTAATGTGATTGCTTAACAAGAATTTTTTGCTTGCTTTGTATGTACAAATGCATGTAAGAGTGTTTATGCGTACTGAGACTGTTTATACCTGCAAGTGTTGTACAGAATAATGATGAGATGATATTTCTTTCAGATGACCACAATAGAGTGAAGCTGAGATATGAGTCTGAGGAAGGAAGCTACATCAACGCGAGCTTTCTGGTAGCTAATTAAGCCAGCTGACATGTAGCTGTCTGTTTGTTAGGTTCTTCTTACTAGCAGATGTAAACCAGGTCGAGTTTTGCTTATAGTTTTGTTTTGTAATATTTGGTGAGGTATGGTGAGTATTCAAACTTACTACCGTGTCTTCTTATGGCAATATTTGGTGAGGTATGGTGAGTATTCAAACTTACTACCATGTCTTCTTATGGCAATATTTGGTGAGGTATGGTGAGTATTCAAACTTACTACCGTGTCTTCTTATGGCAATATTTGGTGAGGTATGGTGAGTATTCAAACTTACTACCGTGTCTTCTTATGGCAATATTTGGTGAGGTATGGTGAGTATTCAAACTTACTACCGTGTCTTCTTATAATAATATTTGGTGAGGTATGGTGAGTATTCAAACTTACTACCGTGTCTTCTTATGGTAATATTTGGTGAGGTATGGTGAGTATTCAAACTTATATCCGTGTCTTCTTATGGCAATATTTACTCTAACATGTCACAGTTTTGACATATGAGACCAGATCTTGAAATGAACTCACTTTATATAAAGATTTGAATGTGTAGCTAAAGTTTAATAAAAGTTGTCACCTCTTTGTTGATATGTTTTGTGAGAAAGCAACTCCCTTATGTTATTGTCTGTTCTGCTATGTTCATGCTCAAAAAGTAAATATTAACTATCATAGAGTTAGCGTTTAGTGTGAAAGCGCTTTGAATCCACTGTCATGTTTTGTACCTATGAAGTGTTCTATGTATTATATGGCATATTTCAGTGAAATGTCAAGCTTGAGACCTTTTATTTGTTGTACATTTATAAGGGTAGGTGATAAATCTATGGTTACCTTAATATTTGTTGTATAAGAGTAGATGATAGAGCTATGGCTACCCTAATATTTGTTGTATAAAGGTAGGTGATAGATCTATGGTTACCCTAATATGTGTTGTATAAGGGTAAGTGATAGATCTATGGTTACCCTAATTTGTGTTGTATAAGGGTATGTGATAGATCTATAGTTACATTCTATTATGAATCAGAAGTACGTACATGTAGTAGGTCTATTGTTGGTGGCTTTATTATAGACCGACTCCGATCCGCGCACAGCTGCTTACATAGCTACACAGGGCCTGTTGCAAAGCACTGTTGCCCGCTTTTGGCAGATGATCTGGGAGCACGACTCCACAAGCATCGTCATGCTAACATCTCTTGCTGAGGACAATAAAACTGTGTGCTATCAATATTGGCCCAGTGAGGGAAGACATATATATGGAGATTTTGAGGTTGGTGTCTTTTCTTTTACTATGGTAGATGGTTTATCATGGAATTATTTGTTTGTCCACTGAGCTTTTTCAGTTGCGTATGCATATCCAACATCCATGTATTCATACTCAATTTTAGTGACAATTTTAGTCAATCAACTATCGGACAATTAATCCTGCTCAAAAAACTTTTAAAATTCTAGGTATAATCTAGTAAGCCGAGCTGTCTGTAGGTAAAGGGGTTGGCTTCAGCTTCCTTGTCCGTTTACTTCAAGGAGGTGAATTTTCATCACGTATTTGTAAGCACGCTAAAAGAAAAAAATTTTAAAGGACTATTCATGAGTTTAAAGTTTATGTCTCAAAGTTTCAAGTCGAAGGAGCAAAATCGATGTATGTAACTTGTGACGGGTAGGTATATGCCTGGTGTGTATGTAACCTGTGACGGGTAGGTATATGCCTGGTGTGTATCTAACCTGTGACAGGTAGGTGTATGCCTGGTGTGTATGTAACCTGTGACGGGTAGGTATATGCCTGGTGTGTATGTAACCGGTGACGGGTAAATATATGCCTGGTGTGTATGTAACCTGTGAAGGGTAGGTATATGCCTGGTGTGTATCTAACCTGCGACAGATAGGTATATGCCTGGTGTGTATGTAACCTGTGACGGGTTACGAGTATTGTCTTTGAAGGTCACACAGGCTTCTGTTACTGTCAATTGAAGACTGTGTTCTATAAATATTGGAGTTGTATTCCTTCTGATGATCTACTTGGAATAACAAAATATTTGGATGTTTTACGTATCAGCCATGTTTCCATTTTAGTATGATGGTCTGACTTAACTTACAGGCTAGCTGAAGAGTTGCTGTTGTAGAAATGTAACCTTGCATTTCAATGGCATTTTTACTTGTCTAATCCGGATCTATAATATTCAAACAGTACCAGGTCAAGAGGCAGGAAGACTCATGTGCTTTGTAGGTCTGATCCATTTACAAGGCGATGCTGGAGTGAAACCAGTGAATAGCATGTGTAAGGCTAGGGTGATTCGGGATCTTTCCTTCTGAAATAAACTTTGCGTTGTAGGTCCATTTAGTCTCAGAACACATCTGGTGTGAAGCATACCAGATTCGCAGTCTCTACCTTAAGAACCTCTCTACCAATGAGACCAGGACTGTCACACAATTCCACTATTTAACCTGGCCGGAACACTCGGTACCTGAGCATTGCAAGGATCTACTCGACTTCAGAAGGTTTGTCTTTCTAACGATTCTATCCTTTTGCTACCAGAAGGTCGATTGTGCCTATGTTACACATTTGCTTACTACGTCAAACTACTTAAAATTTATTTTGTAACAAACTAGCATGTTTATAAATTACACAATGCGCTCATTTTTGCTCTACGAAGCTCAACTGGCACACCAGCAATCTGGATGAAAAAGACATTTTACACACGTGAGTAAATTATAAAAACAACTTCAACACAAATGTGCTTCATTTCGTACTTTTAATAACCATCTAGAATGTAATTAGAATGTAATGTCTCTGTAACTCTTTTATCACCTGTTTAAATACATCTGCGTTGCGATTGCAGTCATTAGGATTAGATTTAACTTTAGATTTAAAAAATCTATTGCAATATTCAAATGGCTTCCCGTGAGCAACATCTCTAGTCACATTGATAGTTGATGGGAATTAAGTCGACACTCTAGAAGTGAGCGATGCCTCTATGAGAAGGAAGGATGACAACTTTGTATCCAAGTTGGAATTGATTTTGTTAACTAGTTATTGTTTGTATTTTATCAACTGCGACAACCATGTTGTTGCCAATTTAATTATGAGCTCAGTCACTAAAACTCAGTCGTGTTCAGTTCATTTGCTTGAGCCGTATCCAATGAAAAACTTGATTGCACAATCTAAATTACTTGTAATTAGACAGGAAAGTAAAAGATCAGCGTTGTAATCTGTAATCTGAGAGCAGACACCAGATTGCACTCGCGCTGATGTCTAGAAAGTCAGTCATACTAGCGTGCAACCGGCATTTTATGTTGCCATGATAAGCTTATCAAAGTACAGATTAGCCACAACATTGCCTTCACAAACAGCTTCTACACTGTATATCCCTGCTTTATAAAATGATAAACAATATCAGCTGATGCCAGTGGAACTTGTTGTCATTGTGTCATACAGGTTTTGATTGGCTGACCAATTGACCAATGATTAGCTGTACAAATATAGCAATCAGTTATTGTTTGTATTATTTCCTGGAATGTTTATAAATGGCGTCACTGTGTTATGATTGAATACGCTTCAATTAATGCCTTGGCTAGCACTCAGCCGCTGCAAGATGAGTGTCCTTGAGTATTTAAGTTTTGGCGAACATTAGCTAAACACATAATTACTGCATATCTGTTGTCATTCAGAAATATATTATCTATTGATCGCTTTTTGACAAGATACAAAGGCTTGGCTGTACAGACTTTCTTTTTTCATGTATTACATAATATTACAAACATTTCACTCTCTGGCCCACACTGTAGTAGATTTCTGTCCCACAAGACTTATACCTAGATGGAACTGCTGTTTGCTGCCTCGCTGACTTACCTGCTCCGCTCTCTAACCTTCTACACTATGCTAGTCACTCTGTCTTCTAGAGCAGGTCACGTCTCATCCTTGGTGCTGGTTTCACTACTCCCTTCGGTGATGGTTTACTAACCACATGGGCGCTTTTGTGTATTAGGCAATTAATATAGTCAGCTAATTGCATAGTCACAAAAGTGACCTTGTGTCTAGCCAATTAACGTCTTTCTCAAGATGAGTGCAGCGAGGTCTGTCCAACATCGTTTTCCTGCACCATGGTTCTGCAGACAAGGGTGGACTGGAACGAAGTGCTTCAGCATTATGATTTATCAGATGGAAAATTTCATGTTCAACTACTTAATATCTACAAGTGTATGCATAGATTTGAATATGTTAGATGCTGTTCGATACCTTCCACCCTCCCAGTGAATTCTATTCAGACTTGCACTGCCTTTTATATTTTATTTATCTATATACTCGGCTCTAGTTTGTCTTTCACTTTCGATGTATGAGTAAGTCTAGGTCTACTGAAACTCCTTTGTCAGCAAAATGTCGATATTTTTATGCTGCCATCACTGTGCTGTCATCACTGGTGCTGTCATCACTGACGCTGTCATCACTGGTGCTGTTATCACTGATGCTGTCATCACTGGTGCTGTCATCACTGATGCTGTCATCACTGAACACAAGTACATGCCAGTAGAAAAGAGTCATCACAGGAAACCATTTATGGTCACAACAATTGCAATGCCACACACTGGCACATATTAGCCCACACTGGCACATATTAGCACACACTGGCACATATTAGCGCATAATAAAAATTAGTCGCAAAATAATATGTTAACCTTAGTAACTATAGTTATCTACAGTAACTTACTTTAGTATATCCGATGGTTAGGATCTGCAATAAAATGTAATGCTACAACAGGCCCGTATTCCCTGGGGTGGCTGGCCAGCTGAGCCGCCCCAACTTTTTAGGAATTTTTGGCGGCTAAGTACAGTCAAACTAAGATAACTCGCCCTCGGATAAAATGTAAAATTTTATCACGAACACTTGGTTAACTCGAACGGATTTGTTTAGTCCGTTCCCACGCAATGATAAATTGCTTTAGATATCTCGACCTCAACAGCATTAACTCGAACAGTTATTTGCCCAACAGCTACGGGAACCCTTTTTATCGCTGTAGAGTATCACTTTATTCCAAGCCATATAGATAAACGTCAACTTTTAATAGTTATTGGGCGTCATTATTATCATCATCGGCAAAATATTCTTGTTAACGACTTTTATAAAGGTTTGCTAAAGGTCAAGTTTTAACAAACATCCGCTTGGCAATAAGCCCCACGAAAGCGTAGAAACCTTAGGATGAACTTAAAATAAAATCGGCAAAATTGATCTTTGTTGAAACACTCAAAAGAAAAAGATGTATTTTTTCTGAGCGTTTCAACCGCGGTCAAGTTTAGCCTATTTTAATCTGAAAACGTCCTGGCAGTCACATCACCTAAAACAAACATCTCAAATAATAGAAAAAATGTTTATACTTTCTGATAAAAATTTTTAAAACTTTACATGAGATGCCCAGTCGAGGCCCTACATAAAAGAAGCTTTTGGGGGGCTGACACGGCCCCTCCAAGCCCCCAGATGCTCATAACTAGTCGCCTAACATTAGCCGCCCCAATTTGCTTAGCCGCCCCAACTTGCAACCAGGGAATACAGGCCTGCACTACAATCTAATACGTGCAGCACGCACAGTAATGAAATCTTACTTTTGAGGCAGACATATAGCACAAACGTTGAATTTAACTAAAATGACATTAGCTTGCTTAACACATACTTAAAGCCAAGTTTTAGAATGTATTTTTAACTATTTTACTGAACTTCAGCTTATTCATCGCTAAAATTTTACCACTTATCTGTTTCCGGTTTTGTTATTACAATAAATAATAACGAATAATGCTGAACTGAGAAAGGGTGAGCATCTTTTCTCTTTCATTCATTGTTAGAGATATTTCAACGAATAGCATATCGGCATATTTCTCATTCCGACATAAACAGCACGCCAGACTGCCAAATTTGAATTTTGCGAGAAACTTTTGTTGATTTCGTATGACGAAAAATATTTCGTATGGAGAAGGCAAAAAATCGGCGTGTTCTACATCGTAGGGCAAACAAATTGTATAACGGGGTCGTTGTCTCCCGAGGGCGCACTGCAGTTATTATTTTAGTACTCCTGGATTTTCCAAGCGTTAATGATTATGACGATTATTGACGATTCACTGCAGAAGTATTCGATGGAAAATGCTGGCTATTCAAGACTGTTAAAATTCTTTCACCTCATAAAAAATCGGATATTTTAAGGAAAATGTTCGTGCTAGTAATAAAACTGTGAACTTAAACGGCATATGATGAAGTTTGCAATATAAGCACATACCTAGCACAAGAAGGAAGAAATCTGGTGAGATTTCATTCCTGTTTTTATTGTAACAGTGGGTGAAACTAAAATGCTAGTAGTTACGACAATGGTAATAAATTCACAACAATCTTGGATTTCCTGTCAGCTAATGACTTGCTACAACAATTGGTTGCCTATTCTTTTCAGGGCTATTAAAATATTTGTGAAGAAATGCGTGTAGCTTATTTATTCCCGTAAATAGTGCATTATCTGAACTGTGCCGTTGGCCATTCTTTAATATCATTTGGGGTGCGTGTATATACTCTGCAAGCGCCCAAAAGTCAGATTGAATTAGCCTCGGATCTGAAGGTCTCACATACGATATCCTGCGCGCTTGGAAAGGCTATGGCTGCGAGTGTGGATTGTCATGATCTAATCCGCTGAATCATCTATGCTGGACTTACGGCTTGCATTGTTGGTAACTCGACTTTTCATATGTGACCTTTAATTTTAGGAAGGTGAACAAATCATTTAGAGGAAAGACCTCACCGATTACGGTATGCTGCAGGTAAGGATTATACAGTAAAAGTCAGTAATACAACGTGTACATTACTAATAGTTCTACATTGCATCAGACCGTTATGTACTAACAATAATCTAAAATACCTGAATACTGAGTTGTGGAGACCTATCGTCACTTGCCTACCTCAAACTTTTTTCAAATTCCAAGTCTATGGTCCAAGTCTGGTGGTTCACAAATGCTAGTAAAGGCATGCAGCCTCCCGTCAGTGGTTAACACATGCATTGATATGGTAGTAAATATTTGTTATTGTTTAATCATGCTGTGATTAGCTCTAACTTTTCATCCTTTACGGTAAATATTAGTACTACACAATATCCTTAACTCACTGGGTATAATAGCAGACACATTAGACATGTCATCTAACAGTTGATGTTGCATGTCATTTGATGGGCTTACCACTGTTCATTGACTTATAGCGATGGCTCGGGACGTACAGGAACTTACATCCTCCTTGATACAGTCATCAACAGAATACATAAAGGTCAGCAAGTATAGACAGATATGTACTCATGTTATGATGTCGAGGCTCGAGAGAGCTTCTACATTGAGTTATACAGGGGGGTCATCAAGGAGTCAAACTATTTTGGTTGCTTGAATAAATCTTAGTGCTAAGTTATTTTCGTCTCTATGGTTTCCTGTCATTGGCTTCCTCTCTGTTGTTCAAGCCTTTGCAATAGGCGCTTATGCTTATGCTTATGCTCCCTCAATGCTCAGTGTTTTAAACAATTGAATTATCTTGGCCGGTCTAAGAAATTTAAACTACCTCATTTCTGCCTCCTTAGCTCGGTAGTTAGCGTGAACTTCTGCCATCCACTTGATTGGCTAACACAACTGTTAGCATTTTCCTGATCAGGCTTACTGTGGCTGAATTGCGCAATATCGAATTCTGTTGGACCCTTATGGGTGGCATTAAAGGTTGACTTGCAACAAAATTCACATTACAGTTATTTGGTATCAAAAGATTCACCATATCTTACTCTGCTGTGTTGTAGGTGCAAAATATGTGGAAATGTGATTACAAGCTCTTAAAAGCTCAAAAATGAACAGTTAATCGCCGCCATCACGAGACTGTCGTAGATTAGAATCTCTTTCCAAACGGCTCAAATGGGATGTAGTTGTACAAGATGGCTTCCGTTTACACTTTCAAGCAACCTCATTCGTCAAAATAATTTTACAAATATGCTTCACGCATTCAATAAAACCATGTCTATTGTTCTTACATGTCTATTTTATCGTCATCGTAATGCTGTCACTTTCAGCACTGATATCTCAAAACCTACCGTAAAAATTCGTTTACTTTTTGGCCTTAGCTCGAAGGAGTACATATCATTGTCTGATAAACATGACGAGCCTGTTGGTCACCTGTGATAGTAGGAAAATGCTGCAGAAACTATTCGCAAAGTATGGGTCACATGATCAGATTACGACTAGACGATCAGACCAAGACGAAACAGAACTGTAAAGCAGCGAGCATCTATATTTGATACGGGTCTTCGGTAAAGCCCAAAGTGTTTGTCATGAACTAGTGCTACGAGAAGTTTTTTTATTGAGCCTTTTATTGGCCTTTCAATTAACGTGAGAACATCACGTGACAAGACGATAACCAATAACAAATAGGGCTAGTAAAGTCTAGCCTATAGGCTGGAGGCATTGTTTGTCATGCTTGTTACCTTTGCTGTAGGCGTCAAGGAAATAGATATAGCAGCGACGCTGGAGCACCTTAGAGATCAAAGAATGAACAGCGTAGAAACGAAGGAACAATTTGAGTTTGTGCTGTCAGCAGTCGCTGAGGAAGTTCAGGCATTGCTTAAAGCCCTTCCTCAATAGCAACCGTAAGGAGGAACGACTCTTCAATAGCAACCGTAAGGAGGAACGACTCTTCAATAGCAACCGTAAGGAGGAACGACTCTTCAGTAGCAACCGTAAGGAAAATCAACTTCTCAATAGCAACCGTAAGGAAAATCAACTTTGCTGCTACGGCAGCTTTACCGAATAAACGTGTCAGTTTTAATGTAAACATATCCTGGTTTTAAATTGCGAAAAACTGCATTGTTCCTTGTTTACTATTAAATGTTTAATATATCTGTACATTCCGATGTCCTGCCAAGAGATCATTTACAAGTTTGAGTTGTTTATCTTTGGAGCTTGTGATTCTCATTTGTGTAACTGCTGTTGTATCTTTACTGCCGCATTTTGTTTTTTATTGATTTTCAATCAATTTGTGATAGTAACTTTATTATTATTAGTTATAGCCAGATATTTTTGGCCATATTTGTAACGTGGAGGAGTAGTGGAGAATATATGCGGAGGAATAAAGAATATATAAAAAATTTGCAGAAGCTACAAATCAACTTTTGTCTAACCTGCGTAGAATTTTAGCATCAGTATCTACACCCCTTTAGACAAGGCTATGAGTTGACCCACAAATGAAGATTTCTGTTCAACTTGAAAATGTTGTCAATTCTTTAACCACGATTTGACACAAGTACCAGCTCAAGGCTTTAACTGACTACTCTCCACAAATACCAGGCACTTCATAGCTACTCTCCACAAATACCAACAACTTCATAGCTACTCTCCACAAATACCAATCACTTCATAGCTACTCTCCACAAATACCAATCACTTCATAGCTACTCTCCACAAATACCAACAACTTCATAGCTACTCTCCACAAATACCAATCACTTCATAGCTACTCTCCACAAATACCAACAACTTCATAGCTACTCTCCACAAATACCAACAACTTCATAGCTACTCTCCACAAATACCAACAACTTCATAGCTACTCTCCACAAATACCAATCACTTCATAGCTACTCTCCACAAATACCAATCACTTCATCGCTACTCTCCACAAATACCAACAACTTCATAGCTACTCTCCACAAATACCAATCACTTCATAGCTACTCTCCACAAATACCAACAACTTCATATCTACTCTCCACAAATACCAATCACTTCATAGCTACTCTCCACAAATATCAATCACTTCATAGCTACTCTCCACAAATACCAACAACTTCATAGCTACTCTTCACAAATACCAATCACTTCATAGCTACTCTCCACAAATACCAATCACTTCATAGCTACTCTCCACAAATACCAACAACTTCATATCTACTCTCCACAAATACCAACAACTTCATAGCTACTCTCCACAAATACCAACAACTTCATAGCTACTCTTCACAAATACCAATCACTTCATAGCTACTCTCCACAAATACCAATCACTTCATAGCTACTCTCCACAAATACCAACAACTTCATATCTACTCTCCACAAATACCAACAACTTCATAGCTACTCTCCACAAATACCAACAACTTCATAGCTACTCTCCACAAATACTAACCACTTCATAGCTACTCTCCACAAATACTAACCACTTCATATCTACTCTCCACAAATACCAACAACTTCATATCTACTCTCCACAAATACCAACAACTTCATAGCTACTCTCCACAAATACCAACAACTTCATAGCTACTCTCCACAAATACCAACAACTTCATATCTACTCTCCACAAATATCAACCACTTCATATCTACTCTCCACAAATACCAATCACTTCATAGCTACTCTCCACAAATACCAACAACTTCATAGCTACTCTCCACAAATACCAACAACTTCATAGCTACTCTCCACAAATACCAACCACTTCATATCTACTCTCCACAAATACCAACAACTTCATAGCTACTCTCCACAAATACCAACAACTTCATAGCTACTCTCCACAAATATCAACCACTTCATAGCTACTCTCCACAAATACCAACAACTTCATAGCTACTCTCCACAAATACCAATCACTTCATAGCTAATCTCCACAAATACCAATCACTTCATCGCTACCCTCCATAAATACCAACAACTTCATAGCTACTCTTCACAAATACCAACAACTTCATAGCTACTCTCCACAAATACCAACAACTTCATATCTACTCTCCACAAATACCAACAACTTCATAGCTAATCTCCACAAATATCAACCACTTCATAGCTACTCTCCACAAATACCAACCACTTCATAGCTACTCTCCACAAATACCAACAACTTCATAGCTACTCTCCACAAATACTAACCACTTCATAGCTACTCTCCACAAATATCAACCACTTCATATCTACTCTCCACAAATACCAACAACTTCATATCTACTCTCCACAAATACCAATCACTTCATAGCTACTCTCCACAAATACCAACCACTTCATAGCTACTCTCCACAAATACCAACAACTTCATATCTACTCTCCACAAATACCAACAACTTCATATCTACTCTCCACAAATACTAACCACTTCATAGCTACTCTCCACAAATACCAACAACTTCATATCTACTCTCCACAAATACCAACAACTTCATAGCTACTCTCCACAAATACCAACAACTTCATAGCTACTCTCCACAAATACCAACAACTTCATAGCTACTCTCCACAAATACTAACCACTTCATAGCTACTCTCCACAAATACCAATCACTTCATAGCTACTCTCCACAAATACTAACCACTTCATAGCTACTCTCCACAAATACCAATCACTTCATAGCTACTCTCCACAAATATCAACCACTTCATAGCTACTCTCCACAAATACCAACAACTTCATATCTACTCTCCACAAATACCAACAACTTCATATCTACTCTCCACAAATACCAACAACTTCATAGCTACTCTCCACAAATATCAACCACTTCATAGCTACTCTTCACAAATACCAACAACTTCATAGCTACTCTCCACAAATACTAACCACTTCATAGCTACTCTCCACAAATACCAACCACTTCATAGCTACTCTCCACAAATACCAACCACTTCATAGCTACTCTCCACAAATACCAACCACTTCATAGCTACTCTCCACAAATACCAACAACTTCATAGCTACTCTCCACAAATACCAACAACTTCATAGCTACTCTCCACAAATATCAACCACTTCATAGCTACTCTCCACAAATACCAACAACTTCATATCTACTCTCCACAAATACCAACCACTTCATAGCTATTCTCCACAAATACCAACCACTTCATAGCTACTCTCCACAAATACCAACCACTTCATAGCTACTCTCCACAAATACCAACCACTTCATAGCTACTCTCCACGAATACCAACCACTTCATAGCTACTCTCCACAAATACCAACAACTTCATAGCTACTCTCCACAAATACCAATCACTTCATAGCTACTCTCCACAAATATCAACCACTTCATAGCTACTCTCCACAAATACCAACAACTTCATATCTACTCTCCACAAATACCAACAACTTCATATCTACTCTCCACAAATACCAACCACTTCATAGCTACTCTCCACAAATACCAACCACTTCATAGCTACTCTCCACAAATATCAATCACTTCATAGCTACTCTCCACAAATACCAACAACTTCATAGCTACTCTCCACAAATATCAACCACTTCATAGCTACTCTTCACAAATACCAATCACTTCATAGCTAATCTCCACAAATACCAATCACTTCATCGCTACCCTCCATAAATACCAACAACTTCATAGCTACTCTCCACAAATACCAACAACTTCATATCTACTCTCCACAATTACCAACCACTTCATAGCTACTCTCCACAAATACCAATCACTTCATAGCTACTCTCCACAAATACCAACCACTTCATAGCTACTCTCCACAAATACCAACAACTTCATAGCTACTCTCCACAAATATCAACCACTTCATAGCTACTCTCCACAAATACCAACAACTTCATATCTACTCTCCACAAATACCAATCACTTCATAGCTAATCTCCACAAATACCAACAACTTCATAGCTACTCTCCACAAATACCAACCACTTCATAGCTACTCTCCACAAATACCAACAACTTCATAGCTACTCTCCACAAATATCAACCACTTCATAGCTACTCTCCACAAATACCAACAACTTCATAGCTACTCTCCACAAATACCAATCACTTCATAGCTACTCTCCACAAATACCAATCACTTCATCGCTACTCTCCACAAATACCAACAACTTCATAGCTACTCTCCACAAATACCAATCACTTCATAGCTACTCTCCACAAATACCAACAACTTCATATCTACTCTCCACAAATACCAATCACTTCATAGCTACTCTCCACAAATATCAATCACTTCATAGCTACTCTCCACAAATACCAACAACTTCATAGCTACTCTTCACAAATACCAATCACTTCATAGCTACTCTCCACAAATACCAATCACTTCATAGCTACTCTCCACAAATACCAACAACTTCATATCTACTCTCCACAAATACCAACAACTTCATAGCTACTCTCCACAAATACCAACAACTTCATAGCTACTCTTCACAAATACCAATCACTTCATAGCTACTCTCCACAAATACCAATCACTTCATAGCTACTCTCCACAAATACCAACAACTTCATATCTACTCTCCACAAATACCAACAACTTCATAGCTACTCTCCACAAATACCAACAACTTCATAGCTACTCTCCACAAATACTAACCACTTCATAGCTACTCTCCACAAATACTAACCACTTCATATCTACTCTCCACAAATACCAACAACTTCATATCTACTCTCCACAAATACCAACAACTTCATAGCTACTCTCCACAAATACCAACAACTTCATAGCTACTCTCCACAAATACCAACAACTTCATATCTACTCTCCACAAATATCAACCACT